>NC_088983.1:19786392-19901392 GCF_963932015.1 Anas acuta
CTGAAACATATGTGTGAAGCATATGATTTAAAAGCACTAATGTGCTTTTTTAATTAGTGTTATCCAGAACCTATTGTACGTATTGTGGAAGAAGTAATTTCTCTATTTCCCATTGAAGCATTTGTTCAGCTAAGAACTAGACCTGAGGAAATGGTGTTTTTCTCTGGGTTGGCAGCTGATGCTTAATCCTGTTTAAAAGGCACAGTCTTTCATGTGTGGTCTCCATCCTCAGTCCAGGTTTTGACTAGGACCCTGAGATAAATAGGAGGGGTAGGTGTGAGGAGGTTGACCCAAACAGAACTTTTCTCTGAACTTAATATCAATTGCATTTCCCTTGCTAAGCATTGTAAGAATTATATATATGAAGGAACCTCTATGAAACTGTAGATTTGCATGCGTCCAATGATGTTCTCTGAAGCATAAACAAATGTAAAATCCTAATGGCTTACTTTTTTCTTTTTTTTCTTTCCTCCTGTGAAATGTGCTTATATACAATGCTGGAAAAGATTCCACTCACTCTGCAGCCAATCTAGGCCACAAAGGGAAACTCATATGGAATGTACTTTTTAAAGCAGAATAGCTTATACCACCATCCTTCCTAGCTGAGCTTAGATGATATTTTCCTGTTGGCTATGGGTAGGGAAAGGGGCTTTAAACTACCATATTGACAGTCTCTTTCATGTCTCCATGAGGTTTTATGGACCTATAACATAAACAGAGCAGCTCAATGCTCCTTGATTTCTAACAAGTTGAGGTTGGCACACATGGCTGGAGACTAAACTAATGTGAACTTGCTTTTTCACCCTTCACCTCTTCATTTATGTTGTGCATCGCTCTCTTCCTTACTAAGCTGTGTGTAGTTCTGTCCTGGTTTTGGCTGGATTTTTTTAAAGTGTTCTTTTGATTCAGGAACAGATTATATTTTAAATGTTTGTATCAGGTTAATCAATGCAATTACACAAAGTGTGATAAACTTAGGGGAAGTTTTTGGGTAAATACATAACGAGATGAAAAAGCAGTGTGAACAGTGATGTAAAGAGGACATATAAGACTTAAGGAATTTTCAGAAAACTTATTGTTCTGGCATGTTCTTGTCTGAGTTTCAGGAAGTATTTAAGAGAACAAAGACTTGATTTGATGAGTTAACAATGTGCATATAATCGAATAGTCTGGAATATCTGTCACATATTGTTGTTCCTGAAATCACGTTCATTAACAGAGGCTTTTCAAGTGTTAGTATGTATTGATTAATGACAAGATTAGATGGATTACCAGCCACTGTGTGACATACTGATAGAGAATTTTCTGCTCTCTGTGAATGTAGAAATTAAACTAAGACGCTGGATGTGAGGGTTCATAAAAATGGATGGATCTGTGTTGCTGTGCCTCTCTTTGCATGGCAATTGCCCCTCTTTATGCCCTTTTACACCCAGGATTCCTGCACAGTTTGTAGGGAAGATATGCACCAGGACTGACCTTCACAACAGCCAGAACTATAAATTAAAGAGGAATCATAAGAGAAGATAAGTTAGGCACCTAAGACAGTCAACAAAAAAAACAGTAAGATGCTGTAGTTTGAGGCTGCCATCTTCTCAGACTTTACATTTTTATTCAGTCTTTTCCTTTAAAATGGTGCTAGAGGTGTGGGACAGTGATACTCTTCCTTATATGTTTTGACTATTATAGTAAGCTAGTGTGGCTGAAATGCTGAAATCATAGATTCCAAGTTCTTGATGGTCTATGCACATTCAGATTGGCACTGTCCTATCTCCAAAGAGAATAATGGTTAGGAGAACAGTAGACTCATCTTGGTTTCAAATCAAATGGATGTTTTTCTGACATCATGTTTTAGGTGACATAAAGTATTTGGCTCTCTGTCAGAAGGAGTTGACCAAAATTCCTTACAGGATATAGACAATCTAGTGCTTATCTTTGGCCTTAAAATCTGTTACCAAGGGCATGTAACTTGTAAGTCAAGTGTTAATCCTTGCTAGTATGCTTGGTAGCAATTCACCTTTAATATTCATTCCTCTTACTGTATATGTTGTATTGCTACATGCCTTAAATTATTTTCTTAGTTGTGTAATTCATCATTTCAGAGAACTGAAATTCTTTGAGATTTACTATTGGGTGTGGAGTCCTTTTTATGTATTGATAATTTGTCTTGCATATACAAGACTTTTTCAGATAAATATTCACTTTTATTTCATTTCAGTGTGTTTTATTTAGAAGATATTTTTCTTACAATAATATCTACAATCTAGAAAATAGTAAGCATAGTTCCTTAAGCGTACTGGCTGCTAATTATTGGCCTACCAGACTACTTAGTTTTTGTATTTATATATTATTGTTGTGCCTTTTCTTTCCCATTTCATGATAAAGCAAGCTTATATAAATGCTGGCTTCCTGCTTTGTTTCACTGTTCTGTATGTGCTGAAATGACAGAGGGATGTGTGTAGGGTCTGATGATCTGATATCAGCTGTAAGGACATATCAGAAAGCTAAGTGAGATACTTTTTTTTTTTGGCAATGATCTTAGCATGTTGAGTAGAATTGAGCTCCAGCTTCACTGGTAGTAAATGGTATTTGATCACTGGTGCAAAGGACCACAAGAACTGTAGAGGTGCATCCACAACTATCAGCAGTATATTAGGTACAGGTTTGATGTCAGGTGATAGGCTGGAAATAGGGCTATAACAGGCAGCGCAGGGATTCTGGAAATGCTTTATACTATAGCACACCTTGCATACTGTTTGTTCAGATGTCCAGTTTTCTATTGTGGACAGTCATGAATGCACCAGACAAAAAAGCAGGCTTAAAAGCACTTAACTCCTTTGACTTCTTTCTGTTTTCTCACCCACTATGTTCTACAGCCAAAGTGTAGTATACGATTTCTGTAGCGATAATGGATGTCTTTATATTAACATAAAAAAAAAAAAGCCCTAAGAATTTCTATGAACCCGTCTATGTATTTATATCTTAAAGATTTCACTTTCATATGAAATCTCAATCTAGCTGTCCTCCCACTCTGCTGGGGAGTGATGTGTGTCAAGTGAAGCATCTCCAAGCCCCAGGAGAAAAAGCTATCTTTGTAAGTTTCTCTGCAAGACATCCTCCTTGTAAGATAGTTCCCTTTCACCCCCTCACTTACTCCGTACCAGTTTTCCCACCCAGTCTGCTTCTTTTCATGTCTTATTTTCTCAGTGTTTTCCCATTTTCCATCCTTAACCTATGCACACTCTTTCCAGATGTGTGATAAACATTGCCTTTCACAACACTGTTCCAAAAACAAAAACATTCCAGAGGCTAATTTATCTCAGAACACTGAAGGCTTTGTGTGAGCAGATACCAGATGAGTTCAGAAACTTGTGGAGGCCTCTACTTCTAGCCTTCCTGGTAATGACTCAAAAATCTGTGGACACAGTGTCACTGGAAAGCCTACTCCTTCTGACACTGGATGGGGCACAAAAATGAGTCACTCTTTACGAAATACTTGAAGCTGGTTTATGTGACAGGTTGCAAATTTTAAGTAAAAACTGATCTTATTGTGGTTTGGCCTTGCTTCTCCAATAGATCTGACCATATAATGAAAAGAACTAGTAGCTGTTGTGACTGGAGTAGATGATTGCCCAGGTTTATAGATATACAAGAGTTTTTAAGAAGTTGCTATTTTATTTACTAGTAGAGAAGACTATGGGAAAATTAAGGCACTAGGATGAAAGCATATGCTATTTCTAGGCAGTAGCATGAAATTTTTCTGAAAACTTGTGCACATAAGCACATAGAGGATAAGAGACCAGAAAGCCAAGGATGCCTGGAGATAGCTCCTAATAAAAGCTGTGTGTTTGCTGTTAAATTCCAAGCATTCTGGAGAACATATAACCTTCAAGCTAACAAATATTTAAGTTATTTACTGTTTCTCTCTATATAGAGATGTTTCTTAAAGGCATTTTACTTGGTTTTTGTTTTGAGGTTATGACTTTCCTTGAAAGCGAATTCACACCCCTTTTTGTTCAAATCAGTTGTTTTTCATTTTATTACTTAGTGCTTTATAGAAAGAACCTGAAGTGGTTCTTGGTGTTAACTAGTAATACGTATTCCAGGAAATATCCAATGTCTGAAATCAAGATCAGAACAGCTGTAGTAGAGAAGACGTTCATAGTCTTAAACATGTTGAAAAGAAGCATGTTGTAGTAATGGACCATGACAGTTAAAAATTAAGTCCTTCCCAGTCTTTGTCATTATTGGTAAGATTGAGACTTGGAACTATTTGTATAGTGTCAAGAATCATTTGTGAATAACTTAGTTCACAACTGACACAAACATTTATTGGATATACTCTTTCTATGTGTACTCCATCTTAATAGCTGCATAGTTTAAAAGAAAATGTACGGAATATATCCCTTCCTTTCAAGCAAGCTTTTCTGAATGTAGATGAAAAGCCTCTATAAGATGTACCTTGTTGGTAACAGAACAAACGTGTTAGGTAGCAAAACCTTCTACATAGTTTTTGACCATAAGATTTTTTTTTTTTGACAAAATTGAATTTACTTTCCCTGCCCTTTAATTTATTGATCACAGCTCTGAGACGGACAGCAAGGCAGTGGAATCTTGTGTAGACAGAGAGGGTAAGATGTAGGCAAAATTCAGTGTTTTTTTTCCACTGAATTTTTTGTTAAACTGCAGGATAATAATCTTCTGTCACTATCAGCTTGGATCAGAAAAGAAGCATTAATGGTATTCTTCATATATTTCTCTGCTACACAAGGTATTGTTACTTGTTCATTTTTATTTTTTATGTGAAAATACTTTCTTATACTTTCATCCTGTTTTAACGTGAACACTTTAATTATATAGTTGTATTTATTTTATTGTAAATATCCTTTTATCCTATTATCCTTTGTAACTTTGTAACACAGTTTGAACATTAGACCTATTTCTTCAGAGCTTTTTGGGTGAGTTCTGTTTATGCATGAAATTCAGGAGAAGTTTCAACAGTTTTTCAGAAAGTGTGACTGATATTTGATTAGGTAGATTAAGTTAAACTACTCAGGTTTGTCTTTTTTACTTGTATGCATTGCTTCACTTCCTTTTCTCAAATGAAAGACAGATTTATATGCTTTATACCAGCAGATCAATAAGCATTAAAGGCAGTCAAAGAAAAAATATGAGAGTCTTTGTTATTCGTTCACTAAGGGGTATAAATGAAATAATGTCAGTTTTGGAATTCAGTGATGTAAATTATCCATGTCTTATTGATTATTAGGCATAAACTTAAAGGATAATCTAATGTCATTAGGGGATCATTTGCAGGATTAAAACCTCCTATTCCAGAGACTGATTTTTCTGGTTTCTGTTTACTTGCAAAAATTTCAGTAGTGTTTTTTCCCCTTTTCTTAAACAAAACAAACAAAAAAGTTTCTTCAGAAAGAATTCCTCTCTTAAGTATGGTTTAATTCATAGTTTTTTGCCATGTCATATCTGCAGAATTCAAACTTTTTCCATTTAATTGGGCTATTCACTATCTTTCTTATATCTAAAGTTGAAATTTTGTTTTTAATATTCTCAACTACATTTATTAGGTTAGAGTTGTGTTTTTACCATAGTTTTCAAAGCCCAAAGAAATTAATTCTAAATTCCCGTGATTCTCAAGGTCAACATGAAACCAAGTATTCATTCTTAGTTTAGCAACTTTTATAGACCTCTGGTTAATCAGGGATAAGAGTGATCAGATTTTGAAGGAAAATGCTAGAACGTCATACAGATTATTGTGTTGGATGACAAAAATATGGGTACTAGACTTTGTCTGCAGAGAAATTTGCATCTGAAAATTGGTTAGCATGCTGAATCCCAAAAATTATCTTTTTGAGAGCTTTATCACCTCTTAACGGTTTCTGCTATTAAAAATCCTCTTTTCTGGTTGCATTCTTCTGAGATGAGAGAGGAAGAGATGTGATCATGATTGAGAAAGAACAGGTGGGACACCAGGACATTGTTTCAAACAGTTTTTTCTGAATAGTTACTGTTTTTACACAGCACCACTATTTCCATAATTTGGCTTTGTCGCTCTTCTTGCTGTAATTAATTCATTTATAAGCAAGGATACTTGTTTGGTAATAGAATAAAATATCTCCAGAGCCATCAGAAGGCAGTAGATTTTCTTCTGGGAAAGAAGTCAACAGAACTACATTCTGATTGGTTTTCAACCTGCCTGACACGTTTATTGCAGAGCATCCTTAGCTTTAGAGATAGAGGATCTTTCATTCTCATCCACTCTGGTGTACACGTCTGGAAGCTGGTGTCACCGTGCTGATTCAGCCAGCTGGGAATGACGGTGTTTGTGTGGCTGGACAAACCTGGAATCTGGCTCCCGTGGCTGTTGAGATTAGATCAAGATCAGCCTGTAGGACAGGATTAGGAAAGCGGAATCTGCATATGCAACAAGCACCCTGTGAAAACTGATTGGATTGTGTTTTTACCTTCCTGATGCTGCAAACCTAAAAGTGCTAGGGAGCATTATATTGCTATGAAAGTACATTTTTTTCTACTACAACTACCATTAAACACAGCTTCTTCTAGGGTTTGCAATATATCACCTAACTAATATGCCTATTGAACCTTAATTGACTTCTTGGATAAGAAATTAACGGCGATGTGTTTTATACTTTAGCTGTGCTAATAAATATATCTTCAGGCTAAGAAAAATATACAAGGATGACTGATTTAAAACCTTGTCAGCTCCATTAGTCTGTGAAAAGACATAGCATTAATCCCAAATTTAGAAAATCAAACTTCTTGATTGATTGTACTTGATTCTACAATCAAAAAATAAAAATGTTTGTCTTGCAAGGGAATACTGTTGGTGAGCTAATAAATATTTCATATCCTTAGCCAAAACTCCACCTGGAAGCATCAAAGAACTAATGTCTGTGATTTTTAAAGATTTTGTGGCATTTTTTTGGCAAGAATAGAGGTGATAATAGAATTGAGAGAACCATAGCCAGATTGCTCCTGTGGGAGGGGAGGTGTGGTTTGGTTTTTATTCTGTTGCTGTTGTGAATCTGCTGACATCCCTGAAATCTCATGGGATTGTTTTGAATTCAAGGGCTACAATTAAGATTAAAATCTAGCTCATCATCACAGCATAGTCCTAAAGGCATTCTCTAGGCCAGAACAGGCCCATGGGATATTTCATGCAAATTGTGATTTTATGTTAGGGAGGTAGAGAAAAACTAACTGGACAATAAATAATTATGTAACAACTAACACTATTCCTTACTCCTGAAAGTGGCTTGGTATAAAGATATGTAGACATTGACATTGCCATGGTACTTCCACTGACCAAAGAAGAAAGGATACGTTAGGTGTTCAATATGGTATCTATCTCCATGGTGGCCAAGACTAGGTTCTAATTAAGAAATTGTTACGCAGATTGGTGTTTGTTCGGTCCTGTTGGATAAACCATATTGCCTTGCTCTTATTTCCCCTTAATACTTATTCTTTCCTCAGTAAATTAAGTAATTACTGCTTGTCAGACTAAATGATGGACTAAGCTTTAAAACTTATCAGAAAATAGTAATTTCCAGTTTTCCAAAGGAAAATACAGATTTTTACTAAAAGTAGCATTTTCTCTGAGAATGTCTGAAACATGTAAAACACTTCAACAGGCAAGAGTCTAGGCATAAACAATCAGCTGATAAATATAGGATCTGAAAACCTTTGGGCATTTGCAGAATCTGCAGGAAAAGATATAGAAAGTACAGATCATGAACTGAGTCAACATGTTTACTGTTAGTAAACAGGCAAACATCAAATTGGGCATATGAGCAAAGCTATGGTTTGGAAGGCACAAGGATAAACTGTAAGGATTGGGCTTTCAAACATGAGTCCTTTTAATCTCATTGCTTGAGCAATTGCTACTAGCCCAATTGAGGAGAGCTAATGAAGTGATTCAGGAGCTCATCTATAGAACTTGAATGAAACAGCAGTGTTTTATGCTACAGAAGGTCAAGAAAAATACGCTAAGTTTAAGTCAAAAAGCGGCTGAAAAGGAGGGTGTAATCTGCTGTTTCACTGACCATGTAAACAATAAGAAATGATGTGCCTAACCTGCACAAAGAAATTCCATTAGAGGACTTTTCAGTCCACTACTAAAATCAGCAACATGAGAATCTCCAGGGAAATGGAAACTGATATGGGGGTTTTGAAAGGTGGTGTTCTGTGAGGTGAATACATTTGTCTGAGGAAATAAAGTACTCAAATTCAGAGAATTATAATTCAGGTCTGTCTAGATCTGAGCTCATAGGAAGAAGGAAAAGGCTTTTGAGATAAGTTCTGGTCTGAAGAGGTTTGGAGCTGTGATGAAGCTCCTGTTGTACTGCTTTGTTCTGTTCACATCAGAAAAACTCCAAATTAAAAAAACAGACAAACAAAAAAACACCAATCCTAGAAGCCTAGTTCTTCAGATACAATCCTTTTTTTTTTTTTTACTTATGCATTTTTTTATATTTATATACTGCATATCGACCAGAATAATTATAAATAGTATATTAAAAGTACCGTATAACTATGACTTTTGACTTAATCTATCCATGACAGATGCTTCATTATGTAGAATAATGCATTAGAAATTGTTTGTAAACAAATTTTTATTCAATATAAATTAACTAGAAAAGTATTTACTTTGGTCATAGTCTGATGTAACTTCAACAGATAAATGCCTGGTCACTGGCAGTCTTAAACGTAGACAGATGAGACTATTAAAGTTACTGGATATTCTTGGAGATGAAAGGAATCAATGAAACTAAAGTTAGGGAGAAGTTTGGTATTTCCTATTAAAGCAATATGGTAGTTTGGTATTTCCTGTTAATACGCAGTTCTTATCACAGGTCAAATAAGCATGCTAACAAAAAATGGAGTATTTCCAACCAAAAAAAAAATCCAAGAAATCCTTAGGAAATATATGAAATTAATAACAACGTTTTTTCCTCCTTGAAATTCCTAATTAAGTGTGAAGTGATGACATACAGGATATAGACTGAGGAGCTGTGTGTGAGAAAATCACAAATGGCTAAGATACCACTGCAGAATATCTCATTTGTCAGAATGTCATTCATGTTCAGAATTATAGTATCCCTTTTATGATGACTGTAAAATGATTTTGGTTATGAAGCTAACTTAATATTTCATGTCATATTAATTTCATTCAGCATAAAATTAGAGCTAAATTAGGAAGTCTGCAAAAGAACCTATAATACTGAATTATTAAGACTTTCTAACCATGAATTCACCTTGTTTTATTCTAGCACGTTAGGAATGATCATGGCCTATCTCTTTGCCAGAGTTGCCAGAATGAATTCTATAAATATTTTTTTTTAAGTATATAAAAATTGCCTTAGTGGAGCTATCAATCCTAGGTCTGTCTTCTGCTACGGGTAATGGTAGAAGTCAAAAGCTTAACATGCTCCCTTTCACTCAGTCTAGCTCCAGTATTTCATCATGGTCAAATATTTTCTACTGCCCCCTTTTCATGCTTTAAAGGACACCTATTGGTTATCTTTGTATATGTTGAAGTTGATTTTCATCAGTAAATGTATATATTTCAAGAATGCATTGAAAGTATGCCCCAGTTATGCTATATGACAGTGAATTTCACAGGTTAATTATGTATTATGTCTGTGGTTGAGGCTTATTTGTAGTTTTACTGCTTTAAGTTTGGTCACAAATGGTTTTGTGAAGCAAATATATTTTGTGGTACATCACCAATTAGGGAAAATGAAGTAGAAGAGACTATGAGCAATTACTAACAAATACAGCACCTACAACTTCTTGTGTAGGACTTCAGTTTATTTTACTTCTCAAAGATACCAAGACTGAGATAAATTTTCTCTTACGGCTGGACAAATCATGTTGTTAGGGTACCTGAGAGATTTTGGAGCTTAGAGGAAAATAGATCTATCATAAATATTGGATGCAGAAATATCATAAACATGGGAAATCTTATAATTTAGATAGTTTGTACAGTTGCTGTTACTGTATCTCATGTAAGAAGTCTTATATGGGTTCTTGTCCATCCTGGCCATCTCTGCTGGTCTCATTACACTCTTACACTGCAGCTGAGTCTGTTTGGCAATTAAATACTTCCAGCTGGTTAATTCCCACCCATTAGTAGGACTTTGTTTTCAGGTGTTACTCCTGCTGTTCATTGACAAATTTTACTCCAGAACAAGCCTCTTCTTCTGTTGGTGACCCAATGAGGTAGGACTTTGTCAAAGATGTGGCTGTAAATAAGTTTAGACTTTGCTTTGTTGTGTCCTGATGGAATAGCTTGATTAGGATCCTGTTTCAGTGCTTAGGGAATTCTTCCTCCATTCTTGAAATTGTCAAACAAGCCACTCTTACTTGGTGCAGATAAATGTGGTCACCTTCTATCTGCTGTCTTATTTAGTCCCATGCTGTTGCCCTGACACATGCACCTGGATAAGAGTCATTTGCTACTGCTTATGTTACAAGGGCACAAATCAGATAACCAATATTTGTGTTGTTGTGGGTGCCTTGTGTGCATAATAGGAGAATTTGGGAGTGCCTGACTACTTTTTCTGATTGCTAGTAAAGCATCTTCCCTCTGTTTAAAATAAGGTAATTACAGTGAGCTGAGTTTCTGGTGTCTTTCCCATGACACCAAACTAGACTTTTTTTTATTTCTTTATCCTTTTTGGCCTTTTTATGACTTCCCATACTAGCAAAGGACTACGTGATCCTCCATCTACTGCATAATATTAGATGATTCTGGCCCTAGGTTTAGAAGCTGTGATTTATCCTGATAACTCAGTTCAGTGGAAACTCCTATCATTACTTTACAGTATCATCATGTTTTCCAGGTTTTAGTTCCCTCAAATCTACCAAATAGAAGAATGCTTTTTCTTTCAGTCTATTTCAGTGTCTAAAAGACTGCTTTATCTGTTACTCTTGCTGAGATTTTTGCTTCAATTGCTGTAAGAAAATCACTCTGTGGCTAATATTCTGAAGAATTAGAAGAGGTTCATAGCTGTTGGGTTAAAAAAAAATATATATCTACCGGCAAGTCCTGGAAATATGATAAATAGTGATTCCATAACTTAAATTTTACCTGAATTTCTTTTAAAATAGCTACCTGCCAAACAAGTAAATAAAACTCTTATTTTTCTGTTTTCAGTGGGACTATGCAACTTTCAACCAGTAACTTGTGCTTTTCTGTTTTCTGTTCGGTCATTTTAATATTTTATTCTTGAGGTCCTTGTACATGTGATATGACAGCTTCATTTCAATGATGTTGCTAGCTGGTCTAGGGAAGTGATTGTCCAACTCTACTCCACAGTGATGTAGCTTCACCTTGAGTAATGTGTGCAGTTTGGGGCACCACAATAAAAGGAGGACATAAAACTATTAGCTTTCAAAGGAAATCTGAATATGGTTAAGGTCTAAGGGACATACTGTATGAGGAGCAGCTGAAGTCATTTGGTTTTGAAGCTCAAGCCTGAGGGGCAACCAAACAATTTGGTTGGCTGACAGACAACTTCAGGGTGGTCAACAGCTTCCTTATGAGGTAGAATAGAGGGGGAGATGTTGATGTCTTCTCTCTGACAGTGATAGGACTAAAGGCAACAGCAAGGAAGGTGCAGGGAAAGGGTTCTTTACCCAGAGGATGTTTGGGCATGGGAACAGGCTCACCAGGGAAGTGGTCACAGCAGTGACTATTGGAGTTCAATAAATGTTTGAACATTTCTCAGACATGTAGTTTAACTTCTGGATCGTCCTGTGTGGAGCCAGGAGTTGGACTTGATGATCCTTGCAGGTCCCTTCCAACTCAGGATATTCTGTGGTTGTATAAGCTTTTTTTGATTATAAAAAAAAAAAAAAAGACTTCTCTACTGTTATTCTCACTATAGGCACTGCTTGAATCATACTTCAGTCTTTTCTGTGTTTTCCTCAAAATCCTGTGTAAGTAGTAAATCTTGTAGTTTGATATCAATCTTACTAATTCCTTAATGGGGTGTGGGGAGGTGAAGAGTAATCTTAAGTCTTCTTTGCTGTTGCTATGCTTGCATTTTCCAGAACTTCATTATCTTTTTTTTTTTTTTCCTATGGCATAATGATGATTTGAGAATCTTGTCCACATCTTGTCTAGACAGCTGGGTGGCAAGCAGAAGAATCATGCCATAAGGAACCTGATGTAGAGTGCTCAATTGAGTTGGGACACAGAATTTAACTGTGCTTATGAATGCTGCTGTAATGTAAATAATGCTTAGTAAGTCTTAGCTGGTTTCTAAATCTGCAATCTTGGAGAGGAAAAAAAATTACAAGTTAAGCAACTTTATATTTGAGCCTTTTCTGTATTTTAAAATGTTTTTGGTTTTTTTATAGGTGAAAAATCATAATTTCTATAAGTTTCTCTAAACAACCATTTTGCCTTTGTTTCCAGTCCAATCTAGTATTACGCATTGAAGCTGACTCATTTTCTTTTAATATTTTTATACAAGGGAGAAAACTAGGCATTGCAGTTCTGTTCATTACTACTAAACAATTGATATGCACACAGTATATTACAGAAATCTCCCTGGAGCTAAAAGTATTTCAGGAGGCATGTACAAGTGTTTAAGATTCAGGTGTCTGTCTGTATGTTTCACAGACATTAAAAGAAACAGACTGACTAACTAGTAGGTGTAGCTTAGTCATAAAATCCTACATGTAGTAGTCATAACTCTAGTCTATTATTCCACTGTCTATTTTCATCAGTGCTATCAACTCCCCTGCATAGCTGGACTTAGAAGCAAGCTATATATTGTAGAGAACTTTCGAAATAAATGCTATAGTCTTTTCACTGAAGTGTCAAAGCTGAAGGGCTTGTAATATCATGATGATCCTTAAAAATATAAACGTTAAATAATCTAAATGTGTTTTTTAAAACATCTAGAACTTCCACCTCAATCTTATTTTATTTTTTTATTTTTTTTCCCCATCCTCTGAGCGAGATCTGAGACTTTACACCAGTTGTCCAGGTGAAACTTCTATTTTTCTGGTGCAATTGTCATGAGAAAATATCCTGTCTTTCTTGTATGGTAACATTTCCAAAAGTAATATGTTGTATTAAAGTATTTGAGTTGTTTTATTTTGTACACTTTAAAACCCTTTTGCTATGATCATCTGGATTGTATACAAAGATGTTCAAAAAAGGTTTGTGTCCCAGAACAAGTTTAAAGGACAAATCATACAAGAATTCATTTTTATGGACTCCCCAGCATAGATAACTCCATAGAGGTATACAACACAATGTATTACTGAAAAGCAATATAGGGTTTTGTATATAATGTTTTTATATGTAATTCAAGAATAATTTCATTTTAAACCAGTATTTAAGCTCTAGCTTCCAAAATGGGTGGAACAATAGGTTCTTCCAAGTTTGAATCAAGAGATTGCTTCATCTGCAAAATGAATTGTACAGAAGTTTCAGGTATGTGATTCTGCATTATGTTGTATACAAAGCTCTCCTTGAATCAGGTTCCAGTTAAGCTTTGTGATGATCTTAGTGGGTGTGCTCAACACTTATGAATTGTTCAAGCTTATGGGGTGGGGGGAAGAGAGGGAGAGGGAAGGGTTTGTGCCACAGTTAGTGATAGAATTTTTCTTGAAGGGGAAGCAAAATCACTTTCTTTCTTCACCTTCCTGAACTTCATTTATTTTGCTGCTTAGATGAGATCAAAACAATCAAATATGCCTCTGCTCTCAAAATATGAAATGGGATCTACTGTTATAAGAGATTTCAGTAAGTACAAAAGAGACTGGAAAGTGCAAGATATATCCCCGTATTTGTGCCAGTTATGAAAGTTTTATATATGCCCTGGTTCAATAAATATTAGAGAACAGATATAATTGATGCTGAACCACAAACATCTTGAAGATATTTAAGCTGTGACATTAAAAAGGAGTCAAACAATTTAGCGAGGAAAAATGTAATGTTGAGTTGCTAATCACTCTACTTATGATTATGTGCAGCTCTTGGGAAGCTTTAGGAGTTCCCAATGGGCATTAAGAGACTGATAATGGGCTACAAAATAGCCCATGGGATTTCTAATAGTATGTGGGATACACTGCTGGCAAGTGGCTTGATGTCTAGCCTATGTCCTTTTACTGTCATATGCAGTGGTAGTTAAGTGCCTACTACGTAGGGAATTAATTGTTAACTTTCAATTAACTACATTCCTAGTGAATGGGCAAGTATTACTTATACAACTGGTGAGTTTCTTGGCCCCTTCAATTTAGGAAAGTAAGAATCAATGAGTCCTCGTAGTTCATTAAACCTAATCCCATACTTTTGTATACCATCTGTATCTTAATATTAAATTTGATTGGTTTGTAGAGAATTAACTCCTTTTTTGTTCTCCACTAAAGTGATATTATGGAAGAAATAGTTGGATAAAAAACATAAGATGCAGAAGTTCTTTTGCCCATGAGAAATCTTCTAGTCAGTTAATATATTTTTGTCTAAATGACTGGTTTCTCCAGCAGCTTAATCTTTTACTAAAAAAAATCTTAATGCTCTATGGTGCTTAATTCATTTGGTATATGTGGCACGTGCCACAACTGTGTGGTAGAAGTAGACTTTTCCCTAGACCACCAAGGAAACTCTTTGGAGGAAGTCAAAATCTTTCAATTTTCTGTACAACTTCTCTTTTTGTTCTCACAATCAGCTGAATTAATTTAAATGAATCTTACTGAATACTGTTGATTAGAACACATCAAGTATTTTAGAGATCTCAGTGCCTTCTGTTTTGTTACTGGGAATATTGCTTGATACCCACTAAAATGTTTTTTATCAACACATTTAGGGCTTACAGTCAGTCTTTAATTCATTCTAAGTCTTTTTTTTTTTTTTTTTTTAGGCTTGTGTCAGGAATAGTGTAGCCAGCAGGACCAGGGAGGTGATCATCACCCTGTACTCAGCTCTGGTGAGGTTGCACCTTGAGTACTGTGTTCAGCTTTGGGCCCTTCACTACAAGGATATTGAGGCCCTGGAGCAAGTTGAGAGAAGCTGACTACTAAGATGGTGAAGGGCCTGGAACACAAGTCCTATGAGGAACAGCTGAGGGACCTGGTGTTGTTTAGTCTGGAGAAGAGGAGGCTCAGGGGGACCTTGTCACTCTCTACAACTACCTGAAGGGGAGTTGCAGGGAGCTGGGGGTTGGCCTCTTCTCACAGATAACTAGTGATAGGACTAGAGGGAATGGCCTCAAGTTGCACAAAGCAAGGTTTTGGTTAGAAATTGAGACATTTCTTCTCAGAAAGAGCAGTCAGGCTTTGGAACAGGTTGCCCAGGGAGGTGGTGGAGTCACTGTCCATGGAGGTGCTTAAGGAATGGTTCAAATTGGTGCATAGGGACATGGTTTAGTGGGTGATATTGTTGGTAGGGTGATGGTTAGACCAGATGATCTTTTCCAACCTTAAAGTTTCTATGATTCTATGAAATGGACACAAAACAAAACAGAGGAGGTTGTTTGAACATTGGGAAACTTTTTTTTACTCTGAAGTTGACCTAGCATTGTATCAAGTTGCCAGGCTGTTGTGTCTCCTTCCTTAGAGATGCTCAAAAGAACATGGTCCTGGGCAATGGGCTGTAGGTGTCCCTTCTTAATCAGGGTGGTTGGATAGGATAACCTCCAGAGTTCACTTCTAGCCTCAACCATTTTGAGATTATGTAAAAACTGACTTTTTTGAGGCCTATTTGATCTAAGTAGGTAGTGGTGTAGAGCAGATGTTTTAGTCGTTCTGTCTTTTTTTTTTTTCTCCCATCACATAGAGCATTGCTTGAGGATTTTGAAATTCTTGTATACAACTACATGTATATTTACTCCAAAATATAAAGAATGAAGGCAGGAAGAAATAAGAATAAAAACAAAACCAATTGCCTGTCTAAGCAGTGAGATAAAATGCTTGAGCTCAAGTCATAAGTAAGATTTATTTTTTTCATAGAATCATAGAATTGTTTGGGTTGGAAGGGACCTCATAGATCTTCCAGTTCCAACCTCCCTGCCATGGGCAGGGATGCCAGCCATTAGATCAGGTTGCCCAAGGTCTCATCCAACCTGAACACCTCCAGGAATGGGGCATCCATAGCTCCTTTGGGCATCCTGTTCCACCTCAGGCCATCCTTACCACCCTCTGGAGAATTTTCTCCTAACCTTTAATCTAAATCTCTACTCTGTTACTTTAAAACCATTCCCCCCATTGTCCTGTCATTATCTGACTGAGCAAAGAGTCACTCTCCATCTTTTTTTTTATAAATCCCCTTTAAGAACTGAAAAGCTGCAATAAGGGCACTCCAGAGCCTTTTCTTCAGGCTGAACAGCCTCAGCTCTCTCAGCCTTTGTTCATAAGAAAGGTGCTCCAGCCCCCAATCATCTTTGTGGACCTCCTCTGGACCCATTCTAACAGATCAAAATCCTTCTCATGCTAGGGGCCCCAGACTGGACACAGCACTCCAAGTAGGGCCTCACGAGGGTAGAGTAGAGGGGGATGATCACCTCCCTTGACCTGCTGGCCACTCCTCTTCTGATGTAGCCCAGGATGCAGCTCACCTGCTGGACTGCAAGTATACACTGCTGGCTCATATTGAGCTTTTCATCCACCAGAACCCCCAAGTCTTTTTCTGCAGAATTGCTCTCAAATGTGTTCTTCTCCCAGTGTGTGTTCATGTCTGGGATTGCCTTGACCCTAGTGATACACTTTGACTCATTGAACCTCATTAGGTTATCAAGCTTTGACTGAAAACTTTTTAAATGGCCTAAGCTGGTGCTGGTGATCATTCTTTCATATGTCTTGTCCTATGGGTGTCTTGATCATAAACTCATCCATAAGGCTATTTCAGTGTCATAACCAATGTATTTATCTAGAATCAATGCAGGCATCATTATATATATTGATGCATGTGTTTGACTATATAATTAGCTTTATATGCACACATACATTGTGTATATATAGCTGTCTTTCACTTCTCATATTCCCAGCTATCATCTCCCTCTGCCATTTTATGGATTTAGTTTATATCTTAGGTACACTTCACATGTAGCTGTGCCTTTCAGTATACAGTCTGTTTTTGAGTTGTTTTAAGTTTGACTTATTTTCACAGTACTTCATGATAAACCAGAAGAACAAAGTCAGCCATGGCACATAATAAAATATTTAATTGATTTTAGACAAATATAAATGGGGATAATGAAGCTATGTTGATTGTTATGACCTTCTGAGTATGATTGAGAGGGTGTTAGCCCTGAGCTATTTAATGTTGTGTTTTTTTTTTTCACTGAATTAGAAAATAGTTTAATCCTAGCTGGTGAAGAGAACACAAAAACATATGGAGTTATAAATAGTGAAGTGTTTATAGTAAAAGAAATACATCAGTGTTACAGACTTGATCTACTGGTAGCTGGGATATAGGAAAAAAATAGTTGTTAAATGTAGCCTCTTTTTTGTAGGAACAAAGTAAATGGTTTATATTTTCAGAACAGAGGGAGCTCATGGGAAATAATGTTTCAAGTCTGTGTAGAATGCAAAAAACTTATGTTATGGCAATTTCTTGTAACACTGCAGGATATCTGATATCATCCCCCAAACACCCAGAGATGGATCAAAATGTTATTGGAAAAACCTGACAAATTTTAAGGCAGTGGTCTTTGAAGCTTCATCACCTCAGAAAGGGCCTGGATTATAAATAGAAGAGGAAATTTCTTTCTATACACCTTCATCATGGAGAGTTTTGTGCCAGAGCTGATGATACAGATCAAAATGAAGTGACATGTTAGGATCAGAATTGGAGGCTTAGAACGTGAGACCCCTGCAGGCTGGCCATGACTGAGACTGGCTCTAAAGCAAGCTTGTTATTACTTGGCTATAAAGATCAGTAAATACTATAGTTAAGTCAACCCTACTTAATCATGAAAGTAATGCTAACATATGAAGAGAGAAACCTATTGTAGGAGTGACTTTAAATCTGACTTTAAATATTGCATAGTGTAACAGAAACAAAATAAGCTACCTGCTGACAAGCTTTATTTTTTAGTTTGTGGACATAATCACGAACCATGTTTAAGAAAGCTAATGAGCTCACAAAAATGAGTGTGCAACAGTCTGTTTTGACAGGTAAAAGGAAGCTCCCTTTGCTTCTGAAAACTGCAATGTGATAGAGCCACAAAATCTCATCCCCCCCAAAAAAAACAGTACTGTTCCCTTCAAAACATGTAGAAGAGTGGTGCTGGGAACAGTAGACAAAGAGAACCTGTAGACTGTTAATAGCTGTGATAAATGAGGAGCTGAAGTTCAGGTTTTCCTTTTTCTCTTTTTTAGATATATATGGCTAATATTTCCAAAATCAAGGCATCAGTTTAGATTTCATAAATTACCTTTCACTGACTAATATGGTGTTTGATATTTCTAAAAATAATTAATTTATCTGTATTATAATATGAGCTTTGAACTTGAATCTTGGATTGCTCTTTATAGACAACTTTATAGTGTGCTGACTGGTCTAACTGAGGTGTAAGAAGGAAATGCACAGGCAGTGGAATCAAGGACATGTGGCCGGGGAAAAGTACAGGGATGCAGTCTGAATGTGTAGGTGTGGGATCAGGAAAGTCATGACATAGATAGAACAGTTTGGCAAGGGATGCAAAGAATAACAAGGGTTTCTATGGTTACTTTGGCCAGAAAGGAAAGGCCAAGGAGAGCGTACCCTCTGATAAGTTAAAAGAACTGGTAACCGTCGTGGTTCTGCTCGAGTGGGCAGCCGAGCTCCACCACAGCCGCTCTCTCACTCCCCCTCCTCAAAGAGGAATGGGGAGAAAATATGATGAAAAGGGCTCAAAGGTTGAGATAAGGACAAGAAAATCACACAATAATTATTGTAATGGGCAAAGCAGACTCAGCATAAGGAGATAGTAAGATTTATTGCTCATCACTAACAAGCTAGAGCAGTGAGAAACAAAGGAAAGAAACCAAAAGCACCTTTCCCCCTCCCCCCCCCCCAATCCACCCTCTTCCACCTCCTCCTCCCAAGCAGCGCGGGGGAACGGGGGAATGAGGGTTATGGTCAGTCTACAGCACTTCTTCTCTGCCGCTCCTTCTCGGTCACTCTCATCCCCTGTGCTGTGGGGTCCCACCCACAGGATGCAGTCCTTGATGAACTGATCCAGTGTGGGCTTCCCACAGGCAGCAGAACTGCTCCAGATATGGGTCCGTACCACGGGGTCCATCCCTCAGGAGCAAACTGCTCCAACCTGGCTCCCCCATGGGCAGCAGCTCCTGCCAGGTCACCTGCTCCTGCGTGGACTCCTCTCCACGAGCTACAGGTCTGGCCCGGAATCTGCTCCGGCAGGGGTCTTCCACAGGCGGCAGCCTCCATTGGTGCAGGGCCACCTGCTCCACCGTGGTCTCCTTCATGGGCTGCAGCTTGGAACCCTGCTCCACCGTGGTACTCCATGGGCTGCAGGGGGACATCCTGCTTCACCATGGTCCTCACCACAGGCCGCAGGGGACTTCTGCTCTGGCGCCTGGAGCACCTCTCCCCCTCCTTCCTCACTGACCTTGGTGCGTGCAAGGCTGTTTTTCTCACTCCTCTCACTCTCCCAGCTGCTGTGTGGCGCAGCGTTTTTTTTTCCTGTCTTGAATATGCTCTCACAGAGGCGCAAAACAACATTGCTTATTGGCTCAGCTCTGGAAAACAATGGGGCCCTTACCAAACATGGGGCAGCTTCTAGATCTTTCTCACCGAAACCACCCCTATGGCCCCCTGCTACCAAAACCTTGCCACGTAAACCCTCTACAGTAACAACAGACATGGATAAGGCTGAGGTATTCAAGTTCTCTGCTGTTCTTCACTGTCTGTCAGGCTATGTCTCTTGAGTCTCTGAACCTCTAGAGAGGGGCTGGGCAGAGCAAAGTCCCTCTCACTGCAAATGAAGGGCTGGTTAGAGGCCACCTTAGAGACCACCTAATAAAACTTAACAGGTACAAATCTAAAGGGCCTTATAATTTGCATCCTAGGGTCCTGAGGGAACTGGCTGATGTAGTTGCAAAACCACTCTCCATCATATTTTAGAAGTCTTGGCAGTCAAGTGAAGTCCCTGGTGACTGGAAAAAGGGAAACATCACTCCCATTTTAAAAAAGGGTAGAAAGAAGGACCCAGGAATCTAATCTACAAACTAATGAGCCCCACCTCTGTGCCTGGAAAAATCCAGGAACAGATTCTCCTGGAAGCAATGCCAAGGCACATGCCAGACAAGGTGATCTAAGACAGCCAGCATGGCTTCATCAAGGGCAAATTGTAGCTGACCAATCTGGTGGCCTTCTATGATACCTCCTTTGAAAAGGAAAGACTAACCAATGCCAGATATGTGGACTTCTGTAAGGCCTTTGACATAGTCTCACATAACATCTGTATCTCTAAATTAGAGGGATGGATTTGAAGGGTGAACTCTTCAATGGATAAGGAATTGGCTGGATTACCACATATATAGAGGTGGCGGTCAACCGCTACATGTCTAAGTGGAGGCTGGTGACTAGTGCTATCTTTCAGGGGTCTGTCTTGGGGCCAGTGCTGCTTAATATCTTTATCAAAGGTAATAGTAGGATCAAGTATACCCTCAGCAACTTTGCAGACAACATCAAGCAGAGTGGTGAGGTTCATACAACAGAAGGAAGTGAAGAAATCCAAAGGGACCTGGACAAGCTAGGAAAGTGGGCCCAACCTAATGAGGTTTAACAAGTCCAAGTTCAAGGTGCTGCACCTGGGTCATGGCAATCCCAGACATGAGGAAAAGCTGGGAGAAGAACTCTTTGAGAGAAGCCCTACAGGGAAGGACTTTGGGGTTCTGGTGGATGAAAAGCTTGACATGAGCCAACAGTGCACACTTGCAGCTTAGACAGCTTTTTTTTCCCTATTTGTATGGATGAGTACTTAGGGTTCAAGGCAAGTAAGAACTGGGATAAGCATGAGACTTTTTGCCCTGCTCATCTGAATAAGTTTATTCCCTCAAAAAGCTACAGAAATCTTCAAGAAGTTAAGTGTTTGCTCAGAACAGAAGTTCTGTGGGCTGCGTGGGGGCAGAAACTACCAAGGAATGTTTCATATCAAATTTACACCCAACAGAGTGGGGATGAGTAATTGTTAGGTGAGAAGTTGCTATAACTTTGTGTTAGCAGTTCTGAGTTCAGCTACAAGATATTATCTAAGACTCGATGGAGAGCTGACTAGGTGACTCAGAATTAGTAATGACTTATACAATCATTTCTAGTATATGTTTGTATATATTGAACTTTATTATTGCAAGTCATTGCTAGCAAATGATTCTTCTGTGGTCCCTGTGGATTAATTGTTAATCTGTATGTTTTAGTGAATAAATCAGTTAAAAGAACAGCTACAGCAGGCCGTATTTGACATAGCTGCTGATTACAGCAGTAGAAAATAAACACTTGAGCATCAAGTGTTTAACTGCTCTCTCAGTCCAAGATGAGACTAACCATATAGTCAACCATGTTGAGAAGGTAGAACTGGAAGGTGAAAACCAGGTAAAATCACTGAAGCATCTACTCTGATAATCCCTATTAGAAAGCTATATTCATTTACCAAGTTGTATTTGAATTGATCAATCAAGCAAAAATATGCTGTGCTTGAATTAAAACTAACCAATAACACTGCCTAAAGTGCTGAATGTTCCCTTAATGCTTTGAAATTACTTGCTATCTGTAAAAGACTATCCTGTTTAAGGAACCTGTTCCTTAAACAAAACTTGTTCCCTTAAGGAACTTCACTTAAGGATTTTTAAGGGAACTGTTTCCTAAGGAAAATGGAAAAAATTACTAATAGCAAATTAGTGATATTTCTTATACTGCAGATCCCATTTCTCTTGATGTGTCTGAAAATAACTTGTTATACATTAGTGTTACTGTGCAATAATTAGATGCTTGAGAAAATTGTAGTACAGGTCTATTAGATGCTGGAAAAAGCTGTTTTTATGCATGTGTTTTCAATATATATCTGTACCTATGCATACATTTTAATCCTGGGTAGAAATTTCAACTTATTACAGTCTTGAAGACTGGGCGATGAAACTGACATCAATCAATGTTGCTAGAAGTGATAGCAAAGTCTCATTGTGTCCCTCTTTGAGATATTTCCAACACTGGCTTCTCTGTTACAGACACACTGCATAGGGAAAGTGCCTGAAGACCACCACTTTCCTTGGTAAATGATCTCAAGCAATATGATGGCACTAGGAAGTGCCAGCACAGGAACATTGTATCTCTTGTCTCAGGGTTAATGGGTTCATAAGCATCTGGTACATGAATGAATTTGATCCATAGGAATCATACCTCTATCAATGTCAATGCTTTAGTTACCTTTTCTTGATAGTCATGTGAACCGGAATGACAAAATTTTGCTTTCTTGTGAAGCATAGTTCATCGTGGCATGTGGGCAACAATATGTAACAATTGCATCTGAATGCAGGAAACTAAGCAAAAACTAATTCCTCTACCTTAGCACATGTTTAAATTTAAATATAAATGCTTTCCTAAAGTATGTTTTTGCTAATTGGAGCTGTAATGAAGATGACAAACTTTAATGGTGTTTTTTTTCCCCAGTTACATTATTCAAAACATTTTTTTTCTCATACTTTTTTTTTTTCTAATTACTTACTAAGCTGTACTGGAATCAAAGAAACTATCTTTTGTAAAGAATATTATTTTTCTATGCAGAATGCTATATTTCTCCTGGTCTACTTTTAAACCTCAGTGCGTAGATACTTCTTAACTTCCACATTCTAGTAGAAGGGACTGTGACACACTTTTTTCCTTAGTTGTCCCATCACTGTTTGTTTTACAGACCTTACTGTGGTAAATAGGGTAGATTAAAGTCTTACAAATAGGCTTATTAGCTAAACAGTTCTTTAAGGATCTAGACCTTTAGCTTAATAATCTACAGATATATGGAAGTTGTAGAGGATGTCTTATGTCTATTTTCTTATGGCATCTTCTATCCAGCCTATATGTGGGTGTTCCCTGTAGAAGGTTCTTGTTAACGTATTTAACAGAACACACTTTAAGGAGCTCTTTATTACTGCTGTCATTGCACATTTGAATTAAGTGAGCATAATGTCTATCTTGCATCAGACTATATTAAATGATTTTCCAATTCTAAATTGGAAGCAACTGAGAACTTTGGGTGCATATAAACTTATTTGGGTGTAATAATCTTAAAACATTAGTTCAACAGCAGTTTCCCTTGTGACTAAGATTCAAGGGCTGCACTGCACATGAGAACTTCTTGCATAACTGTTAGTGGTTGCTGTGAATCATCCCTGGAAATGCAGCTACTTTCCATTGGCCTAAAAGGTAGTGCATAAGGTGCGATAGAAACACCTGTTCAGAATAGATGTGAAGATCTTGGACAGGAAATATCTTTTTCCTAAATGTTTTGCACACACAGACTGAGGTGTGTTTACAGCAGCCAAGATCTGCAGACCTAATTTACACTTGATTTGAAAACAACAAATTATCAGACAGGAAGCTCTATCCTGCTGTCACAAGAATGTGTTATTTGCATGTCTTCATTTAGAGCAATATTTTTGCCTGGAGGCAACAAGGTAGTTTTCAGTGATATTAGTAGACAGTGAGGTTTAAATCACCTTCACTTAGCTTCTATGAGTAGTACTGAATCCTTGATAGAGGTGGAAGATCCTCAAATTTACTACACTTCTGAAATGATACAGTCAGTACAACGTGTAACTGACAAGGGTTATATATATGCTGCAGAAATATATGGATGGGGTGCTGCTGTTGTTTTCTTTTGCATTTTTATGAAGGCAGAAAAGTTATTTCAACTTGTAAAAAAAAAAAAAAACTGCAAAGATAAATTGGGTTTGCTATTTTGACTTCTTTATGAATCACTTAGCTGTTTTTGAGGCTTAGCGTAACTCAGTTCATAGCACTAGCACACTTCTAATGAAATTGCCCATTTCATATTAGCAATGCAGGTATGACCTCTTCATGGTCCAGAGGAAATAATTTTTTCTACTATTTAATCCTTTCAGAGTTTAAATTCTTGTCCCTTTAATGAAGGAAAAAAGATATTTAATGGAGTTTTACAGTTTTAAAATTATTATTTCCTCTGAAAACTTCACAGAAATGCATTTTGAGTTAGAGAGAGGGAAGGAGTCTCCTTCAGAAAAGGAGACAAGCACTTCAGATCAGAGGCAGCTCTTACCAAATGCATGTTCAATTTGGCTTATTTTCTAGGGATAAGATGAAACAAGTTATGTTGCTTGAGGCAGTTGAAAGCTGGGAAGGAGATGGGGGTTGTTCTTGACCCCAGTTGCTGCTTGTCAAAAATGTGTGATTTGCTCTCTCTTTAAATATAGACTTTAAAGAGCGTGGGGGTGTGTTGAAAAATGGAGGAAGAAAAAAAAAAAACAAAACTTTTTTTTGGCAGGTTAGCCCATCAGGTCTCACCATACGCGTTCTCATGATATGATACCAACCTTGCAGTGCAGACTGTAAATACTGTAAATATGCCTTTTCCTGAGTGGCCATACTACAATCTTAAGGTTTAAAAAAATAAATAAATATTTTAGCAGAAAATTTGTTCTGCACTAACAGATCACTAATACTACTTTAAGGAAGGAACTGATTTATTAAAATGTAAAATGTGAAATGTGTGTTATAATGTCATATGGGTTGTCTCTCTAATTTGATTGATAAATAAAAAAGGTATAGTGCTAAGCTCCTGCTACAGGATAAACACGGCTTTTCTGAGATGCTTCTGGCAGATTACAAACTTCAGGGTCAGGCCCCAGTTTTATTTAACTGGAACTATGGAATTCAAGTAGAGGACAGTGGCAATGTCCCAGCTTGAAGTGAATTACCTGAGTTATAACAAGTAACCGTGGAAGAAGTTTGTGTTCTGAGTGTAGTCACCTGCTGGGAGATATCCAGGTTAGTTTTTTAATGATCCTGTATTTAAGGTTCAGGTTTGCAGTCTTTGCATGAACAGAACTTCTGCCAAAATTACTAGCATTAGCTTGATGCATTAAATAAGGAATTTTTAACATCTATGGTGCTTAACATCTATCTTGAAAACCTGCATAAATAATCAAGTTGAGGTTGAACAAAGCCTTTTATCCTGGAAGGAAATTCCCTCTCCCCCCAAAATCTCAGGTTTGCATGTTGTCACTGTATTCTGTCAATGTCTATAATATATATGTCAAAATATGTGTATAGACATTATATATAGATACACATGTGTATCTATATATAGACATTATATATAAAAATATGTCTAATATATAATGTCCAAAGTCTATAACTTTTATACTCTGTATACTTTCAGTAATCCAGGTGAACTCATTAGGAAGTAGAAATATTAGAAATGCTTGGCTAGAATCAGTTTTTGTTTCTGCATGTTACAGGTGCATAAGTTTGCATATATCAAACACTTTTGGAAGATGTTGGTAGCTGAGAGCATCCATCTATTTCCCCCATGCTCTGTGTGTATAATCTACCAATTCTTCATGTATCTTGCTTTCTTCTATAGAACTTGAAGACAAGGGGCAGGAATTTAGTGGAAAGACATAGTAAATGATTAAATATTGGCAGTCAGAAAAGGAAATACCAAATATGACTAGAACATATCTACATCCCTATCACCAATTCTTTTTTTGTGACTCAGTGAAATTGTGCAATGTCTCATAATTCGATCTCACAGATTAATATCATTTAGGTTAAATATTTATCAGATTAAAAAAAGGTTGTGATAGAACAAGTTGCTTAATTTCTCAAAAACTATGTAGAATATCTCTGGTTAGGATAAGCCTTGGAAATGTGAAACTTGCATTTGGTATGGCTTTGCTACCCTGGAATTACAGAATGGTTGAGGTTGGAAGGGACCTGCAGAGATCATCTAGTCCAAACCCCTGCTCAAAAAGGGTCACCTACAGCATGTTACACAGGCATCCAGGCATGTTTTGAATGTCTCCAATGAAGGAGACTCCAAAACCTCTCTGGGAAGCCTGTTCCAGTGCTCTGTCACCTGAACTGTAAAGAAGTTCTTCCTCATATGGCAATGAAACCTCCTGTGTTTCAGATTATACCCATTATCTATTGTTCTGTCACTGGCCGCCACTGAGAAGAGTTTGGCCCCGTCCTTCCTACATTGTCCCCTTAGGTATTTGTAGAGGTTGGTAAGGTCCCATCTCAGTTTCCTCTTCTCTTGGCTAAATAGACCCAGCTCACTTAGTCTTTCCTCATAAGACAGATGCTCCAATCCCTTAATCATCTTTGTGGCTCTATGCTGGAACCTTTCGAGAAGTTCTACATCCCTCTTGTACTTTAGGGACACGTGATGCTGACTTTTTCACAAATTATATGAGTCAGCAGTTTTAGCTGAAACTGTTTGCTGAAAGCCATATGAGAAAAATGGGGCATTAATTTTCAGAAAGTAGTTGTATTGGACATTTCCAAATTTCTAAAAGATATGGCCAGTGCATTCAGTTAACCTTGTGATATTAAACATCAGTCCAAACTTCAGATCTGAAGGCCAGACTGAGTCTAGGCTTCCAGATGCTTAGGAAAATAAGATTAGATGTGTTCATATATTAATTGGAAATGATTTAATAAAAGGGCTTAGACACATTTTTAAAAGAACATAAACATGATGAAATGACAAAGCTCTGTGGATCTAACATTGGTAGATTTCAGCATTAACCTTATAAGGTGATGTAAAAATAGTGATGTATTAAATGGTGTAGAATAAAGTCAAAATTCCTAGGAAGAAAATATATCCTTGTCAGAAAGGTTTTGGTTCTCTCAAATCTTGGTTAATCCAATCTTTTAGTCAAAATATATTAATATCTAGAAGGGAGTTTACATCCGGATTTGAGGCTAGATTGTAGGGCACTGTTACTTGAATTACCCATATTTTATGAAATCTATGTTGACTAGAAACTTAGAAAGATTAATCCTACCTGAGCACTTCCTAGGACTTAAGGGTTTTTCACATCAGTACAAAGATAGCAGCTTACTTTTCTCGGCTTTGTCTGCTTATTTTATCTAGGCTGTATACACTGTTTAATCATGTGTTGCTGTTTCTGCCATTTGTCTAGGGGACATGAGACATTACAGCTTGCATGCTACAGACATGAGGAGACATCTTATCTTATGGAAAAGAATTCCAGGCTGTGGTAAAAACACACAACAGTTAGTCAGGAATCATGCTACCTACTAATTATGGTTCCTCCAGCTACTAGCTGCATATCCATAGAACATATTTAACTCTAGAATTAAAAGGCACTTAAAGATCTAGGCTGATACACAAGACTGTGAATATACCAGGGGTAGAACAGCTTCTGATATGTGTGATTGTTGGGGAATATGAATGGGGAATAGTGCTGATTTTCAAGGGAAGATGTGTACTTCCTTGGTGAGGCACTGTTGAACAGATAAGTATTACTTGAACAAAGACTAAAGAGGAGGCTGGACAGATTCAGGTTCAGTCCAGAAGTAGATCAGCCAGTGCAGCTGGGTCTCTGAAGTGGGAGACAGGAGGCAGCAGGAGTAGGGGCAAGGAGAAATGAGATGGCAGTGCTGACACCAAAGGAGGAAGTGACAGGGAACGAGATGCACTAGTTTTCATCTCTTTGCTGTACTGGGTTGTGTGGGTGGTGTATTTTCAGGGAATACAGGCAAATGGATTCCCTCATATAGGATGGAAATGATCTGCTGCGTTACTTGTATTCTCTGCTTGTTTTATAGTGTGTAAATACATTGTGCTGTGACTGGATATACTTCTTTAATGTGCCTAAAAAAAAGTGGTTCTGTACTTCTGTAGAAATTGGAAGACATTACTATCACCGGGGTACTTTCCCATTGCATTAAAATGAAGCAAGTAATACTTATGATCTGGTTATTTTCATGTGAAGGTCAATCATACTGACTGAGGAAAATGATAAAAATTCTAGAATTGTTTAAAAGTTTGACCTAGAACATTGATTTGTATAATTATGATGGTATCCATTTTTGATTACTGACTTAAATTATGACACAGGTGCATTTAAACATTTAAAACAGTCTTAATAAACTGTATTTGAAGTACACATCTCCAGGTGATTTAACTGATCTATAGGTTCTTTCACTATTGAAAGGCTAATTCCTAGATAGCACATAACCACCGCACATGTCATTCTACTTCATGTGCGTGACAGTCAGTACTTATGCAGACTATCAGCATACCAAACTTCTAAGGTAGCTCAATAAAATCACAAATTTAATTCTGAGTCTCAATATGATCTTTCCTTAGCTAAAAATGTTTTTTTTTTTTTTTTTTTTTTTAATTAAGATTACATTTCATTTTCTTATATACTTGTCACCATGGTTATATAACATTAAGTCAATATCCTTCAGTGTTGTTTTTTTTTTTTTTTAATGAACACAACTATTCATTATTTTTTTTATGTACTGAAAGCTAATACAAAGAGGTAGGTCTTGAACTATGGCATTAACAAACTGCACATAATAAACTAGGGTTTTATTACTAATTTAGGCAGTAAAGCAACATCTGAGGATCAAATGCTCTCATTGCATGGTTCAGATGAAAGGTCTGGAATATCTTCTGTATCATACTGGTATGCAGTCCTTTGTAGACACCCGATTATTTGCCCACGGGGTTACATGTAAGCTAGCTTCATCCTACTCCGATTAAAATCTTTGCTGTTCACAAATCAGCAAAAGAATGAGAAAATCTAGATGTGGAGGGAGAAGGGGGAGTCAGCTGTAACTGATGACAACGTTTAAAAAAAAAAATAAACAAAACTGGTTTGCCTATAGGAATTTAGAAGAACAAAGAAAACCTAGCATCTTCATCTCAACATGACCAGCTGTGTCAGAAGTCTGCTGCCAAAAACATTTGCAAAACACTGTATAGCGAAGGTGTCTTGAGATGGAGGGAAGGAAAAAGTCTGTTCCATACGTAGTGACTGCCATTAAGTCTGCTCCTAGATCATCCTTTCTCTTCACGTACCTTTGAGATAGGAAAAATGGATCATAAAGTCTAGAAAAGACACCTAGTAAATAAATGTTTCAAATAGACTTTTCAAAAGCTCTAAGTCCTCTTTTATTTTGAACATCACATTATTGCCATTTGTTTTCTCCTGATCTAGGAGGCAACTGAAGGTGACATAGAAAGAAATGAAGTTTTAGGGAATCAGAGTACAATTGGGATTTGGATGACTCAGATTATTTAGCACTTCCAGACAAAAGTGTTTGAACATAACAACCACCTACATTGTTGAGAAGGGAGAGAAGCTAACACATTTTCATACTGTGTATTTGTAGGTATAACAGTATGTTTTGAGAAGGTTGGAAATAAGGAATGTGTTTTTTTTTTTTTTAGTACTATTAACAGGTATCTTACTGTTACTTTGCTTGCATTGCACTTCCTTGGATCTCTCACCTTAGACCCAAACTAGGTTAGATATTAAAGATTTCTCAAAGGGATTAAATTAGCTTAGTTAATTAACTTTGTTTCTCTCAAGTTTCAGTCACACTTCCAGATGTAGTTGATCATCATGTTAACAAACTCTATATGGGGTATACAGGCTTCTGTAGCAGAAGAAAAGCTCTGTTGCTGCTGTATAACCAGGAAATGTCAAAATACACCTGAGGCTGTTTTCACAGCCTTACAAGTTCTGTGTGACCTAGTGCTGGTTCAGTGTGCCACATTTTGTGGCAGATGTCTTCATCATGTTCCGTCTGCTCCTTCAATCAAGGTTGAAGGCATCTGTACTAACAGCCCTGAATAAAAAGTAGTTCTTTGTCCTGAAGATCTTAAAACACAGGGAAAGGGAGAATAGAAAAATATAAAACTAGTAGCATATGCAAATAAAGAAGCTAACTATGTCTAAAATGATGGCAAGATGTTTGTAATCAAAATCAGGATTTGGAAATTTGTTTCTATTGAAAGTTAAATTAGTTAAAATGTCTTATGTATATCCTGAGAAGTCAGTTTCAGCTGAATGTGGTGACTGTCTATTTCAGTCTTGTGAGATATGCTAATGAAGATATCTTTTTTTAGAATATTTAATTATATATAAAAAGTAGTATGATTGTAAATGATAGAGGGGAAAAGTCAAGAAATATTAAGTTTAAATAACTAACTTTAAATTTCTGATTTCTTTCTAAATATCTTGTATGTAAATAGGCCCAATCACTTAATGCCTGCAGAAATCCAATGGCTTGCTAGTGCTACACTGGTGACTTTTTTTGGCTGAAAGTTCCTTCAGAACTTGAAAGTAATGGTAGTTCTACCTAAGAACAAGAATACGAGGTGTTGTACAAAAAGTACGAAAAAAAAAAAAGAAACAAACCACAAAACAAGAAAAAATCAGTCTCCTGATCTTCACTATTATAATCGATTTAATTAGTAAATGCTTTTTAGTTTCGGTTAAGTTTTGAAATGCTGTTTTAGTTAGAATCCTATTGCATTATGGGAAGGGTAGCCATACGCATAAGATAAATGTAGTCTTGTCTACATGAAGATATTTAGGAAGATTTTGTAGTGTGAGATAAATCTACATAATTACCTTACACTTTCATTCAGTAATCAAAAGATCTCTGTAGGAGTAAATCTCACTTTGATCCTAAATGAGAACAAATGCAAGGACTGTTAACACTTTAAGTTATGCAAATTGATTTAAGCTTTAGTGGATTTGCCTTAACTTTCCTGACTGGTGCATTGTCAACAAACTACTAAAAGCTCACTTTCCAGGTGTTAGACAAGGGCCTAAACAAATTGTCTCTTCTTCGTAGTTAGCAAATGACCCGAAGTGCACATTGCACTGTCCTGATATGGCATTGAAACACAAAATTGGCTTCATCTACTGATGTTAGTTTTTCTCACTATGCTTAATTAGCTTATTCCCATAAGAGGAAAAATCATCAGCATTCTACTTTATCCTTAGTCTGCTTCAGTCCTAATCCTAATTTAAGGATAGAGTTTATAGAATGAATAGCAAAGTAGTTCAGATTTAATAGTTACTCTAACAGATTTTTGCAAACTTTTCTAGTTCTTTTGGAAAACCTCAGAAGAGCATTTGATTTCTTTGGTTTCAGAATAGCATATGCTGAGTACAGCTAAAGATGGACATCTAAGGAACCAACTTGTTTCTTCTTTTCACCTGTATCTTCACTTTGAATTGCTTGTTCATTCTGTAGGTTATCACTTATGCTTTATTTGCTCAAAAAGAGGTGAGGGGGGGAGAGAATAACACAAAATCTATACACTTCTTAAAACCATTGTTTTCTGATGTCCAAATTCTACTTTAGGAAAATGCACAAAAGAACACAGGCATTAACAGGGAGTGCAAGCTTTTTTTTTTTTTTTTTCCAAATTGTAGTGATAAGAGGGATTTATGCTTTGTGAATAATAATATACTAATCCTAATTTTAATCCTATCATGCTTCTGTGTAATCAAAGAGCTAACCTACTTCAGACATGGTTGACCAAGCAATATCTTCTCATCTAAGGGAAAAAAATTGTAGAATAATGAAAATAAAAAATATAATTAAAATTATTCTCTTCCTATCTCTGCTTTATATAGCTTCTTGACTGTTTTCCAATACTTTTGGAGCATCATTCTATCTGATGATAGAGTTGGACAGAAGTTAATCATGTTCTAGGATACAGGAAGACTGCCTACAGAGACAAGAAACTAAACATAGCTTTCATTCATGTACAGTGGGCTTGGATCCCTTCAAGGAGAGAATCCCTTCAAACTTCTAATACATCTGGGCATTTCTCTACTCATAGTACTGAAGAATAGATCAGAAAGACTGGTGATCTAATTTATTATGGCATATCTTATTTCCTGTGCCACTTGTTTCTGCTCACAATGCTCAGCCTTACTCAATTTTCATTGAGGAAAAACTCAGCTATGCTTCAGCTAAGATTTTGTCATTTAGGTTCTGTTCTATATTCATAAAATCTGGAATTAAACCAGGAAATGTCTTGTGCTACTTTAAAACAACATTTTAAAGAAATATCTCAGTGTCAAATCCACTGGCCTTAAGGCTTCTTGATCTGGGTCAGACTGTTATGTTAGCACCTATAAATAATACTTTTGTATTATCAATATCAGGACCATGAGCAAATTTTGATTGCTCTGAGGTAGGCTTTGATGGGTGGTCCCCATGAGTGTCCACGGTTGGTACTGGTCACAGTGTGGATAAGTGAAACTGGGTTGCAGGAGTGCATGAAGCTGATTAGATTTCAGCACAGGAGGTCTCAGGGTTAACATAGATGAAGTATTACATGCCTGGAGAGAGATTGTGATCTTTATTCAAAACTATGATCCCAAAACACCTGACTCTGATAAATAAAAGAGCACTAAATTTTAAAATTATTTTTTTGTGTGTGCAAATCTATTTAATTCCTATAAAGCTATATATAAAGTTCCAAAGTTTGTCTTAGCTTTGTTGACATCCAGATGCTAACACACCTCAAATTCTTTTTGGTAGTGCTAAGACTCAGTCTGATAGACATACTTTTTAAACTTCTTCTTGTCTCTCCTTTTGACACAGTAAATAGCCAGAATTATTAAAACAAAACACCACCACAACAAAAACATCCTTATAACCTTTTTGAAGTTGCTTTCAGTATTTATTCTTTTTCCTGCAGCATGAGAGTTACTGCTGATACACAGGCAGTGGTAATAATTCAATAACTAATTTTTGGCTTTCCTTAATATTTTAGGATTCATACTAGAATCCAGGAATTCCTCAAGCATGTTCCTGCCTGCACTAATCAGGGGAGGGCTGTATTCCTCATCCTTCTTGAAGCATTACTACCAGTTGCAAAAGAATACAAATAGAGCAGCAGAGTCAGCAACAAGTAGAGTGGGTAGAAAAGGCCCTAAATGTCAGGGCAGTAATAAGCCTGGGAAATGGTAGTTGAATTACTTCATGTCTTAGAGCACAAACCTTTAAAATTGAACTACTTTCTGTTATTTAAATGAGACATCATAATTGCAAGTGAAATGTGTGGCTTTGAAGTACTTATTTTTGTCTCAGAAAATAATTAAAATAAATATAATTGAGCTTTTGAACTTTATTAGTATTGTTGAATAAATAAAGTTGAACTTTATTAGTATTCTTTTCTTCAATCTTAAAATAGGAAGCATTATTACTGTAATGAGTCATGGATTTGCTGGCTGGATAAAAATACACCATAGCAAAACTGACCAGGATGCTAGAAACTAACCAAGTATAACAATGTCTTCTAATGGCAACTATGCCTTAAAGCTTCTAAAATATGTGCCTAAGGAAAAGGAAGGAACCAGTAGGTTGAATTTTTGCTGGAATACCCTGTATTCCTGTGAATATTCAGCACTTCTCATCTAGTGACTCAGGTAGGTCACAGATGCATTCGAGCATTAAGATTATAAGACTGCTCAGGAAAAAAAAATCTGAACATATATAGGACTTATTATCGAAGAGATATTTTGTAGAGATGTACGATCTGATAGCTGAGTTTTTTTGAGTTCAGGAAGATAAAACTTGTAAATCGACTGAATTGAAACATCTTAGCCAAAGTACTGATTTATTTTTTTTGGGGTGGAAAATGCAGTTAGTGACTCAGACTCAAACACGTTTTGGATTTGTTAGTTTCAACATACTGTTTATTCAGAAGAATCTGAAAAATTTAAAAGATCTAATTTCAATACATTAAATACATTAAATATTTTGTTTTCTAGACTTGAAAAGAAATCAGTTCTGATAGCATTATCTTTTAAACTGGCTGTAAATGTTAAACAGACCAAACGGAACTAAAATGTTTTGGTTTTACCACCGAACAAAAGCTGAATCAGTTTTACCACAGATCTTGTTTTTCCACTTTTATTTTTTTCTAAAATTGCCCCCCCCCCCAGTTATTGCAACTATTCCAGCTGTACTTGTAGCACTTTATTTTTTTTTTTATGTGAACGTTGGTATTGATCAAAGCATAACCAATAGAAACACTGGGGTTAGGACTGGCATCCATTTTGTGTGTCATGTTGGTTACAGATGGTTGCTATTTCAGCTTTACTTATGAGGGAGGGTCTTCGTTATCTGATATTTTGTCTGCACTTTCATATTTTACAGACCAAAAAGGAGAGCCAGGTGATGAGCAATTCTCGGTTCTCAAGGCTACAGAGTCTACAAAACTCATATAAGCTGTTAGTTCTGAGCTGGAGTTCTACTTTTCTAACAGAAGAGTCACTCAGGTGAAGGTTTATTTATTCTTCCCTGCCTTCATGAGGCTTTCATGGGTAAGATAATGCTTTCTAAAGTTAGAGCCTTATAAGATGCAAGGAACTGATATTTTTATGTTGACACTCACATAACTAACTTTTGATACATACTACAGACAACTATTTGAGCAGGAGCTAAGGATCAGTCACCCATTAACCTGATGCTAGTTGTACAAGCTCCAGACCGATTGTTGGCAAGACTTTTCCGTGTTTTGGTATGGGTGTGAGGCTGCTTTTCTTTTCTAGTTTTGAAGAGGAACACAAAATAAATGCTATAGCTATGCTGTAAAAGCTGAAATACGCCCATATTACAGACTTCAGCAAGTATATTTTGCTAGAGGTTATGAACAATTGTAATCAGTAATTAACTTAGATATGCAGATTAAAAGTTGTTTTGTCAACATAAGTAGTTTCACAGAGGAGTGGAGAAAACTTAAGGTGGGTCATATTATGCAGCTCCCACATAAGTTTTTGCTGGCATGGGATAAAGTTCTACTTGTCTATACTGGCAAAGTTCTTGTAGTATACACATAGTCTGATAAATCACCCTTGAAAGAAAATGATAAGAGGATTTTATTTGTGTGCACAAACTAAAGTGCAGAACTATGAACGTTTCATTGGAAGTTGGCATTTATATTTTTTGGAGTAATAAAGTGAAAGAGTTTACGGGGTGGGGGAGGTGGGAAACAGAATTATTGACTTAGCTTTTACTTAGAGGTAGCTCATAGTGTTAAAATATTTGCTTTCTTTACAATGCTTATCATTTTTCCTGAACAGTGAAAAAAAATCTTAACTATGAAATCACAATATATGTTCTCGTTGGAAACTGACTGGGAACCATGAGAATTATGTAACCTTTACAGTTGTTAACACAAGTTTTACAGTGTGCAATTATTTCAAAGAGTGAAAAGAAGCTGAGTTTCAAAAGAAAGGGTAGGGTTAGAGTAGAATTATATGTAAACTTGTTTCTATATCATTTTATCTCACTTTATTTGCTGTGATTTAAAATAAATGTGATAAGCAAGGATCCAAAAGGGGAGGATGTAGGTAACATTTCCTTACCAGTTCTAAAGTTTTAATGGGGTAGTAATTTATTAGTTGAGAGAGTGAGAGATTACGTAATTCACATCACTTTATTCTCCTTTAAATGCATTTACACACTAGATCTGAACTTGGACTGAGGTCTAATATGTCTGGTTATGCTACAGACTCATAAGATTATTCTTGAAAATCTTAATATGGTCCAGGGCATACAAAAAGTGTGAGAACATCTAGTTATTTGCTAGAAGGAGCAATGAATTGTTTATCTGCTATATGGCTACCTGAGAAGGACGAATTCAGATAAAAGTAGCAAACACCATACAGTATAAGACCTCAATAATCCCTAATTTTACACATCTAGGGTTATAGGCAAATCTGTAATAGAATGTCACGGGGAAAATAGCTAGATGGCAATTTAATAGCAGTTGTACAATGTTGCACTATATTGAAGGGAGATGCACTACAGATAAGTTTACACTTTTATTATATATTTAGATACTTCATTGCATGCATAGAAGAATGATATTTTTTTCTCCAGCTTTTAGCTTCTGCTAAGCCATGAGGTCAAATCAGTACCTTTTATGAAGCTGTGAATAGGTATTTGTTAAAAGGAACAACTAAGAAGAGATGTAGCTAGAGTCTGATCCAAAGCCTTGTAAAAATCAGTTTCACTTCCTATGTTGAGTTCATTGGACTTTGGATTGGGCTTCAAGGCACTGAAGACTTGGGAAATGTTACAAACACAACTTCAAAAACTCTTAAGAAAGCTGTGATTCGCTTTCTTGTTTTCAAGGTTCCACTTCTCTCTTGGAAATGTATGTTGATAAATCCTTGACTATACTGTCTGTAGTCTGTAGTTGTGGTTGCAGGGACATTCACAAGGGGGGGGGGTGTCACAATCATTTTGGAATAGTGACAGCTCACAATGTATTTATGAAAAAGTATTATAGACTGTACAAAGCCTCAAATGAATGATGGAAGTCACTTTATGTGTCTCTTTTAAAGATGATAAACATGTTTCTTGACAATCTATCTGTAGGGCTTAACCCATCTTAAAGTGAGAGATGTTAACCTAACCTTAAAATCAAATTAGAAATTGACTATAATTCCAAGTCTTTAATGGCTTCAGATTTTTGACTTATATTTCAAACCTATTTCTATTTCATATCAAACATATGTATTTGAAATAACATTTGTTTTTTATTCCCTCCATGGTCATTTCTGAAAATGTGTGTCATATGCATCATTTGCACTGAGTCCATGTAAAAATTTTCTGATAAAATAAAAAAGCAAGAAAGCACGCATATCTGCTTAAAATATTAAAGATCAACACTACTGGTACTGTTGGTTCTCTTTGGTATGTTCTTTAGTAGGGTTCACAAGAACAAGCTATGGGGAACTCCAGCATTAAGTCTGACACTTATCCTTATGTAGGCATCTCCTGACAGGTTTGGCTAAATCCAGGCTGTGAATCCAGGTATTCAAGTATCCAAGTATATCAAGTATCCAAGGTGTGCAATTTGTGTTAGTCAATGAGAACCCAGATCTAGGAAAAATATAAGATTTCAAATTCTTATCTCCTTAGCTTGTCTCATCTCATCATCATCAGTGTTTCTCACTGCTTTCTCCCCTGATTAATATGATGGCAATTGTTAACTTCACTTGAATGCTTCAGAATACCATCCTTATTTTGCTTGGTATCTAAACTTTTGATCTGTTATCTGTAGATACCAATGGGTTTGTAAACCGAAGTAGTTTGGAAATTGAAAGTTGGGAATATACCCACTAATCTTGTACAGTTTCTTCCTCAAACTGGGATGGAGTCACGTTGCAGTGTCACAGAGAGAGGCTGTAAAGGAGCATGACTCTGAACCTGGGTGTCCAAAATACACCCATTAGATCACATTTCCTCTCTTGTTCCACAGTAGATTTTTAGTAAAGGACCTCTGCCTCAGGAACATGTAGACTGCAATTCTTGTTTAGACAGTGAAATTGGGAATGACGGTTGCAGTTACTTCCAAAGTTTTTTCTGAATACCCCTTGAAGAACTAAATGGTTTATTTGAAGGTGTGTATGAATGTTCACAACATGAAGAAAAATAGAAAATTGATTCTAAATATTGTTTTTGGTTGAGGGTAAGTTGCAGCTCCTTTACTAAAGACAGTCCTATCTCTTTATTATTCATTCACAGTTTGTTCTGCTTATTTAACTAGGAAGAAATTATTAAAAGGCAAACAGAGAATTCATTCAGTTCAGAAAAGCAGGTTTATCCGTGCCTTACTGAACTATGAACTCACTGAGCTATACTGAAACATGCAGTACTATAAATGCCCTCATTGTAAGTTTGTCATAAATATTGTCTATAAATTCTGGCTCCTGAATAATATACTTACTTGAAAATGTTCAAAGACGTACTGTATTTTAAACTGTAGTAATACCAATGTCAGTTCAGTTACAAACATCTGTTCAGAACATTTTTGTAGTCAGCACTGTTTCTTTCACAAGCACAAATCTAAAGAAAATGTCAATCTATAGCCATTACATCGGTTATAGACTTTTCACACCTCTGTAGGGTACAAGCTTATACAAGCTTTCACAAATCAAACTTTAAATGAAAGCCTGCCAATATTTTCCAATCAGAAGCATTCCTGAAGTTCTCTCATTGACAGGTAAAAAGAAAATTAACATCCATGGCTAAATACGGGTCTCTTAATTGTCTGTGTAAATGAAGTATTTTTTTCAATCTCTTAGCAAGATGAAATCTATGAAAATAAAGTGATATCATGGGTAACATTATCAGCAAGCTGGTGAAAAAAAATATCAGAAGTTAAGTTATCAGCAGAAAAAAGTTATTTTCAAAACATCTCTGGAGGCAAGTCTTATGAAGCCTGTGGAGTTTAAACCTTTACAGTGAGCCCATAAGGTTATCTATTGTCTGTCTTTGATTATTCAGACAGGACTACAAGATTGCTCTGGGGGTCTTTGCACCAGCACTTTTTTTTTTTTTTTTAAAACGCTTTTGTCTTTATAGACAAAAATACATGAGTCATGGCATGAGCTTATTGGCAATAGAAATCAGAAAGGGATTCTGTCCAGTTTAAGTAACACTCTCATTCCTGGTGTAGTAATGTGTCTTTCTTAGAAATGGGAGGTGAATTGAAAGATTTGAAGTAGTATATTAAACGGCATTAAAAGGGAGTTGCATACATCTACTCTTTTGTTATTTTAATTGACCATTCATTCTTCTTTGGTGACATTTTTGGAAGCAACCAACATAATAACAGAACACACATTATGGAGAATTTTGCTGCTTTATATGAATTGGAAATGTTACTTACCTATATTTTCTTTCCTTTACATAATAGAATCCAATATAGATTTCTAATTTTCTCTTTAAATGATTGCAGATGTAGAGATGTCAGAAGAGAGGCATTTTACTTTTAGTGTTTTGAAGAACTTTGCCTTGGTCAAGTTAAGTTTAAATGACAAGCAAAACTACTATGGCCTTATTTTACTTCTGTCTCAACCCCTGAGGCATTCACGATTTTTTTTATATTTCTGAATATTTTTTCTAATCTGAGGCTCTTTGCTGTGATTTTAATATTATCTTTATTATTAAGAAGCTAATAAGTACCATTATTCATATGTTCTTAGGTATAGATATAATGCATTTATAGCATAAGAACTTCCTAAATTTATGTTCTGACATCATATGCAGTAAAGCTAAGTTTAGCCAAACCGTGTGCTTAACTGAATTAAAGCAAAAAGAATTGACTGATCCCTGCTGCACATCTGGGATGGACTGAGATATTTCACTATAGATGCTGTGCAATGACACTGGGTACGTGCCAGTCCTTATCAGGCAGTGAACTCCTATTTTATCTATGTGCAGCTCTGTTAACATAGAAGTAAAATTCCAAGATGAAAATATGATAAAATTTAACTTTGATTAGAGTATTGGTATGTTCTTTGTGAACCACAAGGAAGCTTGGCTAGATTAAATATGAGGGTTTTTTTAGACTGTTACATGCCAAACTGTCTGGGAAAGACAATGGTAAGGGGCAATGAAAAGAGGTAGATATTGGATGGTACACAATGAATTTCAGTCTTAAGTAAATGTCACCTCTTTCACCTCTTTTTTTCCTTTTCTTTTTTTTTTCTGTCAGAACAAGGTAGGTGTTATGGTGGTCATTCTAAGAAATCAAATAAATGTGGAAAATATCTATTTCCGAAACAGTTTTCATTGGCTTTGAAGATTCACTGCAGAGCATATGTGATATGAGGTTATTTGTAATTGCTGCTTTTTTCTTTTTTTTTGTTTTCACCTTCAAGTTTTTTTTACTAGATCTCAGATATATATATATATATATATATATATATTTATTTTTTTTAAGTTAAAATGTGACTGCTGAGCTATTCTAAAATTCCTAAGAGCAAGATATTTGATTCCTGCAGTGTTTCTTGCTTATTTGTTTCTGTCTTCTAAAGATTTCTCTGGTATTTAGCTGAACACTAGTTTTATTTGTTTATGAATGGAGGTTTTTTCTGTTAACGCTTTGATATTTACATTACAAAACCAATGACCTTATGTGGTTTTTCTGTCATCATCTTTAGTGGTTAACTAGAGAGTAACACAGCCTTCTTAGCTGTAAAGTAAATCCTCTAGTTTATGCAACACATTTTGTGTTCAGGGTGTTCATGGAAAAAAGCTCATAGAGTCAAATTCAATGATACATTTCCAGGAATGGACATCAAGTTTCTCTTTGTAATATTTCTATATAATTGAACTCGCTGTAAGTATTGCACACACAAAATGAGTCAAGCATAGTTCTGTGTTACTGCCGTTTCCCTCCATTTTATGTTGTTTTTAATATATGTTATTGGGAGTGACTGTGGGAAGATTCATTCACTGAGACAGCATTGTCAGGGGACTTGGTGAAAATATATATTTTTGTTGTTTATAGTTGTAAATATTTGGATTGGTAACACAATGAGAACATATTTTTGGATTTTATCCATCATATTAGTCAAATGATAGTACGTGCACACTTCTTTATTTGAAAAGCAACATTAACACCCACTAAAAAGTTTTTTTTATATAGAATAAAAAATATTTAGGGATCTGACTACATCAATGAAAAAGGGTTCTCAGCTTTATATTCGTCATGTTAACAAGCTGCTATGTATTCTTTTTATATTATAAGTTCACACTTTAATAGGGTTCATATTGTATTGATATATTGAATATCTATTTACACAAACTGAGAGTTTTATTAGATGAACAGAACATATGGCAACAGCGGATACTAGATTTCAATTCTTTTTGTGTGTATCTACATGAAGGATGGAAGTGCCTTGTGGAAGGCACAAAGAAAGTTACCGTGGGCCCACAGACCCCCATAACTGGTCACGTATGAGCTGTTCCAAAATACATATATTTTTTTCAATAACCAGTCCTCCTCCCCACCTAATTATGACTTTACCAGTCATAATGTTCACTTTGGCTGGTTTAGGATAAGAAAAGTCTACCATGTGCCTGCAGAAGTTTTATGAGTGCATTGAGTGCATATCTCAATATTTTGTAGGAGCAGAAAAGAAAGTTTCTACAGAGGGAAAAAAGATTATCTTGATAGTCCTTTAATATATTTTCTGAAAAACACACCTTGAGAAAAGCTCTATCCAACTTGTTGGAGAGACATTAACCTTCACATAAACAGATTTATTTTTATTTTTATTTTTTGTATTATTAGTATTCTTTGCCTCAGTCTTCCCTGCCAGTTAGGCTTCCCAAGGCTTCTATTTCTCTTAACCTGTACATGGAGGCTGAGGCAAAAAAGTTCCTCCCACTGTAAGTGAAAAGCAGATATGAGACTATCTGATGAAACTAAACAAGTACAAGTCTATGGGGCCTGATAACTTGCATCCCAGGGTCCTGAGGGAACTGGCTGATGTAGTTGCGAAGCCACTCCCCATCATATTTTAGAAGTCTTGGCAGTCAGGTGAAGTCCCTGTTGACTGGAAAAAGGGAAACATGACTCCCATTTCTAAAAAGGGAAGAAAGGAGGACTTGGAGAACTCTAGACCGGTGAACCCCACCTCTGTGCCTGGTGAGATCATGGAAAAGATCTTCCTGAAAGCAACGTCAAAGCATGTGCCAGACAAGGAGGTGATCTAAGACAATCAGCATGGCTTTACCGAGGGCAAATTGTGGCTGACCAATCTAGTTGCCTTCTATGATGGAGTAACTGCATCAGCTGACAAGGACAGGGGAAGACTAACTGTTGTCATCTACCTGGACTTTTGTAAGGCCTTAGACACAGTTCCACATTACATCCTGGTCTCCAAAACTGAGAAAGAAGGATTTGATAGGTGGACCCTTGAATGGACCATTCAAGCCAGGAATGGGCTTGAAGGTCACACCCAGAGAGTAGTGATTGATGGCTTTATGTCCAGGTGGAGGCCAATGATGAGTGGTATCTCTCAGGGGCCTGTCCTGGGACCAGTATTGTTTAATATCTTTATCAATGACATAGACAGTGGGATTGAGAGTACCCTCAGCAACTTTGCAGATGACTTAGGAGTTGGACTTGATGATCCTTAAGAGTCCCTTCCAACTCGGGATATTCTGTGATTCTATGACATCAAGCTGAGTGGTACAGTTGATAGAACATAAGAAAGGAATGCCATCCAAAGGGAGATGGAAAAGCTTGAGAATTGGGCCCACATGAACCTAATGAGGTTCATCAAGTTGAAGTGTGAGGTGCAATACCTGGGTCAGGGCAATCCCAGACATGAGCAGAGACTGTGAGAAGAACACGTCTGAGAGGTATTATGTGATGAACATCTCAACAGTTTCCATTGAGGATTCCTAGCATGGAAAAGAACTTAATATTTATTTTGGATCAAACACAAAGTGATACCTCAATTCAGGCTTTTTTTTTTTTTTTGACCACAAATTTCAGGTCTTTGAAATAATGTTAAAGTTTCTTAATGTTAACTGATTTTTTTTTTCTATTATGAAACCTATGCATTTAGTCAGAATGTGAATCTTAGCCACAGTTTGAGGAACATAGTCACATTAAAGGCAGAAGTCACTTCTACTCTTTTGAAACTTCAAGTTTTTTTTTATCTATATACACACTGTATAACTAAATACGGAGCACAGGAAGTTCCACACCAATATGTGTAAGAACTTCTTCACAGCGAGGGTGACGGAGCACTGAAAGAGGCTGCCCAGGTTGTGGAGTCTCCTTCTCTGGAGACTCAAGACCTGTCTGGATGCCTACCTGGGCAACCTGCTCTAGGGAACCTGCTTTGGCAGGGGGGTGGGTTGGACCCGACTATCTCTGGAGGTCCCCTCCAATTCCCTACAATTCTGTGATTCTGTGATATCACTAAACAATCATTTTTATTTCATTGAGCAATCATCGTTACATTAAAAAAATATCTTTCAGCAGGTAGTTTTTTTAACAGTCTAATAAGTAAGAGCCTGACAATGTATCAGAAATAATAATTTAAAAAGTGAAACAAAGGAATAATATGGCAGTTTGACAACTTATAGTACTAGGCAGTCTATATGACATCTGAAGCACAGAAGGAGGTTTACTATGATAGCTCAAAGATGCATGGTTTTTGTGGAGAAAACAGCCCTTGTTTGCCTTTGTGGTCCTCAGTAGAGATTATTTCTCTTCCTGCCTTCCTCCCTCCCTCCCTGCCTCTTTCCAGATGAGTGTGTTGCTGTTTTATACTTATTCTACAGTAATTAGAAGAATACTTTGAAGTGCAAAGATTCTTTTGAATACAAGTAACTTATTCATGCAGGTTTATAAAATATTTTAAATTTGAAAATATTATGCTTTTAAAGTATATAAGCAGTCGTACAGGGAAACACAAAACAAAACAAAAAACACAAAACCAGGATTGAAATGACAGAAAGGTAAGGTTTGAGGTTTGATGACTTGTACTGGGGAGTTATTGGCTAAGAGCTATTTTGATAAAGCTTGAAATTTCAACTGAGTAGGATAGGTAGCATTTCAACCTCTATTCCAGCAAAAGAGTATTTACAGAAGACATGTACCTACCTTACTTTCTGATTAGTTTTACTTAGTTCAGTAGAAAGTAAATACAATAACATGAAGTATTATAAATAATAATAATAATAATAATAATAATAATAATGATAATGATAATAATAATAAAGTAGCCATGTGGTTTTTCTCCTAACTGGAAAAGAAGTCAGAATCTCATTCAAATCCTAGAGTAGTTTGAGGAGTCAGTGAAGAGCTTTAGGGAGATGTGTGTAAATATGGATGCATATTTATATATATAAAAAACACAATACAACTTTATTCAGTTATCGGATATAAATTCTTAGTGTAATAAACATACATAGCCAGTGTGCTATTGTTGACATTTGCTGCAGAATCAAATATTTAGAGCATGATATGTGGTGTCAGTGTTATGATGGTGTGTGATAAGATGTACCACTGAAATTTGTGACTTTCTTAGTAGGTTCTTATGAGAGCCAATGTTATTACAAAATATGGCATAAATGCTGATAATATCAGTAAAAAAAAAAAAAAAAAAAAAAGTAGCTAAAAAAGTAGCTAAATACTATACCTACTGAAATAATATGGTGAAACTTAGAAGATTTCTGTCCTGTATGGCACTGCTATGAGAGAAAATTTTTCTGGGGACTGGAAGTTTGAGGACAAGTCATGCATAAACTAAAGCAGCTTATGGGTAGCAAAAGGAATTACTGGAGACTGTTTAATAGTAATGGCAAATCACAATGTTTCGTGACCTGAGTAAGCTGCAGCGTATAATGTATGAGAGAGGAGCTCTCCCCGTTTCCTTCATGCACATCGTCTTTTTTCTTAGGGAGAGAAATATACAGCAGTAAGAAGGTAAATAGATATGCCTTTCAGGTGCCTGTGATCTAATTCAGTAATACTTAAAGACAGATAAAAGCAGAGGACCTTGTCACTCACATCACTGCCTGTCTTCCCATAGCTCATTGCATTTGTTGTATCATTGTATTTACTTAGCAAGTGGGTAAATCCTCACACCTAATTTTAAGTTGTGATGGGTGAGATGCTGTGTAAGGATTACTTTACCACTTGTCTAGATGGACAGTTTAGGGGCTATAAGTTTGTCGGTGCCTTACATAGTATGCTGATGTGTCTGGGGATCAGAGAGGTACTGGAGTTAGTTATGGTTGTATAACAAGCTGAGAAAGACAGTGCACAAGCGTTTTGGTGGCATGAATTGTTTTTTAAAGTATATTATAGTATAATCTGTGTACATAAAACTTTAGTTTTCTAAGTATAATACACATACCCATACTCTCTCTCACACATGTGTATTTATATATGCAAACTTCAGGTTTTCCCTTCTTTGTGACCTTTGCTTCTGATCATCACTATGTGCAGAAGAGCAGTTGTAAGAAAGCCATACTTTGACATAATCACTGATCTTCCACCCACAGGGATAATAACCTTTGAAGATCATTGTCTGGGAAAGCTACTCAATTTGGGGATGATTTGGTGTGTCAGGACAGACCTAGAGCCATTCACGGCTGAGTAGTACACAGGTGCAGTTCTGTCTTTGTGATCATTATTGAAGATCAAATGACAAGCAGTAAGAAGCAAGACCTGAAAAACTTATTCTGAGGTTGTATCAGCCAGTTTACCAAAGTCGTCACCCTTACCTTTTTCAGATCACAGTTTACTCTCCTTTTGATTCAAAATCCTTTTTTTATTTGATAATAAAAGAAATGGGGAACTGTTACCTCCTAGCTTAGATCATCTAGCAACCAGTTCTGGAAACTGTGATACATATATTAAGACTAAAATCTACTATATACGTAACAGTGAAGCAGCCAGTACTTGCAAGCTGAAAAATACATACATACCTGTATTAAAGTGATCTATTTGGAGATGGTCAAGTACTTTTGAACTTTGATTATTTCAGAAGAAAATGAGAGATAATGTCACTTTAATAATATAATGAGAGATAATGTCACACAAGACAATGCATGAGTGGAGCTTTTGTGAGTTGGCTATTGTTACTGTCAAGAAACTGTTAAGACATTAAAATATTTTCAAGCCAGTACTTCAAGGCACTATATTTTGTTATACATTAAAAGTAATTTGGTTGTATTTTAAAGCTTTGTCTGAGGTGGGATGACAATACTTCAGGTTAGACATAGCAGGAACTAAAATGAGGGCAGAAACTTCGGACGAGTCAGGAAGCAGCTTTATGTATTACTCATGGGAAATGTGTGATACCATTGCTGCTAATCAGTGAAGATATTCTTGCCAGTTACTTAAAGTATTAATATCGCCTAAATAAGATGGCTTCTGTGTGATATGAATCCACAGCTACCCTTCAGAATGTCAACATATGAAGAGGTGCCAGGCTAATGCTCAATGCCAACTGCTGTCTTTCAAAACAAATAAACAAGTTCAAATACGGAATCTTTTCTTACAGTGGGCTACAAAAGCTGTCACTAAAGACTATACCTAGAAGAAGGGACTTTTATTATTTATTTATTTTTTATTAAGAAATCTTATGGGAGCTGTTTATTTGCTTCCCCTCTGAGCCACCCAGCTGTTCCTTCCATTTGTGGTCTTAGGGCTAATTACATAATGTCCCTAATTTATACTCACTGGTAAATCAGATCAGAGCATTACCTGGAGGGCAAGCTCTAATTAGAGGAATTTCAGAACAAATTGTCTAAAGAGCTTGTTTAGTGTGATTAAATATAAGTGATGGGCCTCTCTCTCTCTCTCTCTTTATTTTCTCCTCTTTAAAAGCATGAATATTTACCTCACACAAAAACCTGGCAGATTTAAAAAAAAAAAAAAAAAAAAAAAGAATCCCAGCAATGACAGTCCTAATTAAAGGGATATAAAACAAGTGGAAGTGCTGTCCAAGAGAACAAATTGAATTCCCTGTATGTGAATAAATGCAGATGAATTCTGTATTCTTTCACTAGTGATTTAGTATCTTAAAGCAGTGTCTTAAATTATGGATGATTTGAAAATAAAGAGGTAAATGTAAATCCCTGATGCATATTGTGTTTTCTGTGAAAAGAAGAAAAAAAATTGAGGCCACTTGTCTAAAAACCCTAAATATCATTTTAAAATGTCTGTTTTCATCTTTATAAAAATTAAACTATGGCACATATTGGTCAAAATGTTATAGTCCTTGCTAAGCAGTAGAAAGGATTAAGTTGAAATGCCCCTCTACTTTGATTGAGGAAGGATGAGAAGCACCTCAGTTAATTTCATCACCAAAAATTAACCTTAAAGTGGGACTTTTTTTTTATTCCACTCTCTGGAATATCTTTCTGGAGTTCATATGAACAGCCAGTGGGCAGCCAAGAAAAGGAGTGAGGTCTAACAAAAGAAGAGCTGTGACTCTCCTGTCTTGCTGGTGGTGCAGCTTCTGGTTGGAGACTTTGGAATCAGATTTGTCCAAACAGTAAATAAATAAATAAATAATAATAATAGTAAATACTGGTATCATAATTCTCTTTGGTCTTATGGTAGTATAAATAATCTGTTTCACATGAGAATGAAGCATACTACCATGCTGCATCAACGGTCCTCCTCCTGATCCCTATCAATTCTTACTATACCATGTGAATTTGAGATTGTCTAATATTCTATAATTAACTTTCTTGTCCTCAGTTGACCTTGATTAAATTGACTCCATTATCCTACAGCAGCTAATGTAATGTAAAATCAACCTTCATTTTGAAGCAACACCCACTTGTGTGAAAGGACCTCGTGTAAACCTCCCTTCCCTCCCACTCTTCCCCCAGCTGTGCAGGAGATATCCTGAACTTTATCACCTTCTTGTTATTAAAAAATAACAAGAATTTGGGACCAGTACTACAAAGATAAGTTTAATATGTACTTCTTAGGTGCATGTATGTGCCTTACTGCTGAACAGGTTTTGAGATGTTTTGATTTTCTCTTAGACTGATCTTTAGAGCTATTAAGAACTATTAGCTTTCTAGTCTTCTTAGCTAAACAGCTCTGTTTAAGAGAAAATATTAGCCAGCTGAAAGTGGTGTACAGAATACTCCGTTAGAAAACAGAAAATGCTGCTGGAGTTATGTGACTGACAAGACTTCTGTAATAAAAGTGGTAGTTCATAACTCAGGAAAGGTAAAATAAAGACAAAATCTTCAAAGTCTGCAACTTAGAATATGATGCCAATCACCCCAAAGGGTTAAAAAAAAAAAAAAAGTCTCAAGGACAAAAATATTTCAAACACTTATTTTTCTTTTTAGAAGAAAAGCACTCTTTGTGATTTTTATTTTTTATAAGATAGGTTCATTTCTCCAAGTCTCTGGCTATAGTGAGATTTGTCTGCAGGAGCTCTTGTGCACATATATAGGCAATAAGAACTGCCCCCAAAACCTTTGTCTTGAACTTTGAAAGAGCTGAAATTTCTTGATGTACAGTTTACTGTTATCTCTAATAGTAAGGGTCCTTAAAGCCCTCTGACTGTATAACAGCTCTTTTTAGTTGGTCTATCTACAAATGGACAGTTTCTTCCAGTTGGCCCATATGGGCCAACCTCCCATATGCAGCAACTATGTATAGGACCTGTTACAGATGTGTATCCTACAGCTAGTAACAGTTACTTTTTTTAACCTTCCTTCATAGTGTGTTCATGGCTGGCCAGCTCTGCAGTTTCTAAGCATATTTTTTACTAGGTTCTGAGAGGCTATGCTCTACCTTGCAGCAGGGAACTCTAATTATATATAGTGACTTTGACAGGGTGGAAAATAAGAGGAAGAAAACTTTCCTTATATCTTCTTCGAATTGTTTTGGGAGTTCAGTGAAGGAGTGGCCATCACATAGTGAGTCCTGGCATGGTATCAGACTTATGTTGATACAAGTAAGTGTTTTCTGTTGTGCATGAAATATTTACCTAGTGGGGAGGAAAGGAAATTTGGAATGGTATAAAAATAAAATCATATGAAGCGTTTAAAGACTTATTCAAATTTCCTCGGTTATGTGGATACTGGAAGTAAGGTGAAGCAAGGTAGTGTGTTGCAGAGACAGAATTGGCCACAACCCCTTGGAAAAGATAGATCTGTGGTGGTGCTACCAGTTCTGTGCCAAAGGAAGATGGGATTGTACTGGGTCTGGCTGGAATGTTAACTTTCCCAGCAGCAGCCCATACAATCCTGTACTCTGTAATTGTAGCTGGAACAGCAGTGTTATCACACCAGTGTTGTCTACTGCTGAGCAGCAGTGGCACAGCATTGGGCCTTTCTCTAACCCTCCTAGGGGGTGGGCAAAAAGTGAGGAGAGAAACATCACTAGGGCAGCTGACCTAAACCAATCAAAGGGATATTCCATACCGTGTGATGTCACACTCAGCAATACAAGGTGGAAACAGGAAGAAGAGGGGGGGGTGGGCTCTCGTGGAGAAAACATCGGTCCTCCTCTCGAACACCGGCTGCATGCGTTGAGGCCTTGCTTCAAGGACATGGTCAATCATCGCTCATTTGTGGGAAGTAGAGAGTAATTTCTTTCCTCTGCACTTCCATATAGCCTTCATTTATTTTGTTTGTTTTCCTCCCTTCTTTTTATTTTTCCTTTTCCCCTTCCTTTTCCCCTTTCCCTTTTATTTCCCCTTAGTTAAATTGTTTAGTTCATGGTAGTCTTTATTTAATTATTATAATTATTTCCCTTTAATTAAATTATCCTTATCTCAACCCGTGAGTTGTTCTTTGCTTTACTTCTCCCCCTCCTCATCTAAAGGAGGGGGAGTGAGAAAGCAGTTGTGGGGTTTGGCTGCCCAGCACGGTAAAACCACCACAGACAATGCTATGACTGGTCTCCAGAGACAATGCTGTCCAGGTGACTCTGGAGGTACAACATGATCCCTTCAGCTCATGGGGGAAACAGCCATTTCTTTTACAGTGGACATGCACCTACTTCTATGTGTACCAATTACAGGTTTCTATCAACAGTAAACCATATGTACCAATTACAGGTTTCTATCAACAGTAAACCACCAGGCATATCTTTTGAAGGTGGCTTGGGAGCTGCCTTCAGGATTAGGCCTGTGAGGCACACTCAAAGAGAGGTCGTGCGTGTTTTGATTCAGGTATGTGCATTCTATAGGTACACTCACTGTTGACTCATGCAGTGCCAGAGAGATGGAGGGTAGTAGCTCATTCAGGTTCAAAAATCATGTGGACAACTACAGAGAGGAAGCAGAGTGTTCAGTGAAGAGCGTCTGCTGTTATTTTAGACTGAACATGGCAAGCTTCCAAAAATGCCTAATGTGGGTGCCCTATCCTTACTTTCCATGAGTAATCACATAGCTATTTGTACTAACACAAGTGTGTTCCCCTTGGCTTGAGGATAACAAGAAAGCTAAAAATTCTGCCATATGGTCAGCTTTAAATTTAGAGGTAATGAAATATTTCTCTGGAATGACTGGGAAAGCTTGCATGGCGTACAAGACTTTGAAGATCTGTATTTCATACTCCTGGTATGATCCTAAGTATCAACTTGTAATCTGCCTATGCCTGAATTTTCCTTCAATGATGATGATAATAATCTCTTTCTTGTCAACATTTCTCTCTCTTATCTGTATAAGTTTCTGGCAAAGGAACTATCCGTTTATTGGTAACTTGTAAAGAATCTAATACACTGAGGCCCAGTTCTTGGCTCATGTTCTAGGCAGTACTGTAATATAAATAATAATATTGATATACTTTTGAGGATTGTAATATATGTATATATATAAAGACTATTTTGAGCAAAGCAGAATTATACTGAAATTAGATTTAAGACTGACACATCATGAAGTGACACCATGGGACTGATGTTTAAGACTGACACCATATTTTACAGGCATTTAAAAGTGGTATTTTAAAGGAATGGTTTCAAGGGTATAAATAGAAGTTATGTTGCACAGTAATTTTCATCCTGTGACAATTAGCTATTATTAGATATTTTTGTCTCTGAAGAATATCTTTCTAAAACATATATAAAAGATATGACATTGAATAGAGTAATGGTATACTGAAGTTTCTAATATACTTTTAAGATCCATAACTCATAATCATTCATTATAATTATTTATGATGTCCTTAGTTAAAATAAATGCCAACAATTGCCAAATAAATGACAGTTTTAAAGCAGAGGTCTCACACACTAGTCAAAATCAGGTCAATCTTCTTTTTGGGTTACTTCATTCATTAGCCAATTCAATGCACACAGCCAATATCCAAAGCTTGGCTTCACACACCAGTGCTTCTGAGTGAAGGAAAGTGGCAGAAATAATTTTTTAACCTTATATCTTTGATTCACATTCTTTCTGTTAACTGCTCTATTAGGACAAGTGAAGTTTATAGTGCTTGATTGAAAATTTATTTTATTTGCTCAAGCTTGAAGTTAAAAGTTTGCTCTTCCTTGACTCTCTGTGTCTATAAAATGGACAGAGTTGATAGCCCGTAAAATAAAATAGACTAACTTTTCACTGGCATCCTATCAATATTTTGGCATCTGAAAAGAGCAGGGAAACTAGAATTAAGTAGTTCCATTTCTTCCACTTCAACAGTTTGGAAAAAGATGTTAAAGAAAAATAAAGCTAATTCTGACAGAAAGGTAGAGTTTTTCTGTGTTTATTTTTATTTTAATGAAAAATGGTTTCATTTCAAAGGGAAATTATTACTTTTTTTTTCCTTTGATCAAAATTTTCAAAAACAGGACTCTGCATGCAGGATCATTTGCTAAACCCCCAAATTTTAAGGACCCCTAATTTCCAAGTTTATTGAAAATAATTTTCACTGAAGGGTATACTATATTTATTAAAGGTTGTGCTACTCTGTAGTTTACATATTACACAGTTTTATCCAAGTTTTCACTTTCCCTAATTTATTGGGTTTATGGGGGAAGGGCCTCATAGCAAAAGGCTGCAGGGGCAGCCTCTGTAAGAAGAGCGCAGCAGCTGTCCTGTGTTATAAGGGCCAGTTTCAGCCAGCTCCAAAGGGACCCACCGCTGCCCACAGCCTAGCCAGTGAGCATTACTGGTTGTGCCTCTATGAGGGCAGATTTGGGGCAGGGGTACAAAAAACTGCTGTACAACTGCAGCTGGGAGAGAGGAGTGACAAAATGTAAGAGAACCAGCCCTGCAGACCCCAAGGACAATGCAGAAGGAGGGCATCAGGTGCTCCAGGCGTGCAGCAGAAGTACCCCTGCAGCCCATGGGTCCCACATGGAACAGATCTCCACCCTGCAGCCCATGGAGGAGTCCCTGGGAGCAGGTGGATGTGGTCTGGAGGAGGCTGCAGCCCATGGAGAGCCCCTGCAGGAGCAGGGGGTTTGGGGGGGAGCTGCTGCCAGTGGGGGACCTGTGCTGGAGCAGTTTGCTCCTGACAGATGGACCCCGTGGTACATAGCCATCTGGGAGCAGTTTTTGAAGAGCTGCTGCCTGTGGGCAGGATCAGTTTGGAAGCACGACATCCCGTGGGAGGGACCCCACGTGGAGCAGGGGCAGAGAGTGACTGTGAAGAAGCTGCGGAAACAAAGTGTTAGGGACTGACCACAGCCCCCATTCCTCATTCCTCTGCACCACTTGAGGGGAGGAGGTAGAAGAGAGTGGACTGGGAGGATGGTGTTTTTAGTTTGTTTTTAGTTTCTCAGTACTCTGGCATGTTAGTAATAGGTAATAAATTATATAATAAATTATATTAATCTCTATATGCTGAGTCTAATTTACTCGTGATCATAATTGTTGAGTGATCTTGCCCTGTCATTATGTCAGACCTTGAGCCTTTCTTATCGTATTTTCTTCCCCTTTCCCTTTGAGGAGGGGGAATGAAAGAGTGGGTGTGGTGGAATTCAGCTGCCCAGCAGGGTAAAACCACCATACCATGTACTTTAGGTGAATGTTCAATTGAATTTCAGGGTCTGAATGAGTTGGCTCTTCCCTCATTGTGATTTAAAGCTCTAAACTTCTTCTTGTGCATAATATGCCCTCTCCTTCCTTTCAGCTTTCTGTGAATCCCCTGAAGGCTTTTAAATGAGCATACAAAAGAAAGCATTTTACAGTGCTAAGTCTGGCAAATTGGAGGGCAGATAGCAACATTTCATAAAATTAATCCCTGTAAATATGCATCAGTTTTTCAAACAGCAGTTTCAGAATATACCTCTAATATGCCTTAAAAAAAAAAAAATCTGATTATTTTACAAATAGCTGTCTGTTTACATTCAACTACCAAACAATAAACATGGCTAATGACCTTTCTGTTCAGTGGATATAACTATAGTTACTGTAAAATTTCAGGTATGCACAAAAAGGAAGTGTGGAAGTATTTATTGACTCTCTAAAGCACAGATTCAATCTTTCTTTTGCTTATTATAATAATAAAGCATATTTATGAGTCAGTAGATTCAAACAAGTGTTTCTTATTTGTTTGTTTTGTCTATTAGTTTTGTTATTTTCCAAGCTGCTTTCAGAGAGGTGGTATAAAGAAAATCCTGGTCAATGTAGTATTACAGGAATGCGGAACCACATAAAAATTTAGGTTGGTAGTAATCTCTGGGGGTCTCTAGGCCTAACCCCAAACAGGGATTTGGAATAACTTCAAAGTTAGATCAGACTATGCCAGGTGTTACTGACTGTTGAATATATCCAGTGTTGGAGAATCTGCATTTCCAGGAAAACTTTTCTACTGCATATCCATGTTTATATATTATTATTATTATTTTCCTTGTATCTGATCAGAGTTTTGCATAGAATCATAGAATATTCGGAGTTGGAAGGGACCCACAAGGATCATCTAGTCCAGCTTCTGGCTCCACGCAGGTCTACCCAAAAATTAGAATTCAGACCATATGACTGAGAACATAGTCCAAATGCTTCTTGTTGCAACATATGACTTATAGCCAGAAATGTCTGCCTCAGTCTTCCCTTGGATTCGCCTTCCTAGGTGGTTGAAGACTTCAGTTAGATCCCCCTTAATCAAGCAAACCCCACTCCCTCCTTATGGATCATGCATTCTATATCCCCCCCATTGGACCTTCTCCGATTAGTCAATATTTATTTTGTATTGGGGGACAAAGTAAACGTGATCTTAGAATTACCTAACAGAGGGGAACACTCTCTTCCTTTGATCTTCTAGTAATGCCCTGTCTCATAATCTCCGACCACTCATACTTGACTCTTCTTATTTGTGGCACTGGGGCCTGGCTTGACCAGGAGCTTCTTGGCAACACCTTCATTGCTTCAGCTTTTGCCCAATGCCTCTGTGGGTTCTCCAAGTGACTTTCTGTAAATAAAAGGAATCCACCCTCTTCCATTTTCCACTGTCCTTGGGCAGTCAGTTTCCATGCCCTAACCCTAGGTTTGCTAAGGTTGACACTCTCAGCCTATCCTCTCTATTGCTTTCCATGGGATTTTAGAGGTTTAGGATTTTCAGTAGGTTTCTGAAATATATACTTTGAGATTCACCTGCACCTCAGGACTGAATAGCAGCAGGAATAAAATGGGAAGAATATAATAGAAATCAGTCTAGTTGAAAATAAGAGTTTTTACATATTGGAGTGAATTCTGGCTCTCTGTGAGGACTATAAAAACTCTCACTGACTTCAGGGGATGTGATGGTTTTACCCCGTACAGAGGAGTAGGACTTATCCCTGTATTTACAGAGAATCCCTTCTCTGGTCAGGCCCCAGGATCTGAAATAGCTTGTTGCCTTTGACATATGGGACATGTCATGCAAATTTTTCTTTGATATTAATATAATAAATCAAACACTTATTTTTCTCAGGAAATGTGCTTTTAATAACTGTATGATACAGATTTAACATGTAAGTCTTTTTCCACTAAATATAAGTAGTATATTTATTGGAAATTTAAAGAGCTTTTCATTTTACCGTTATCAAGAATTCATAGTTCTTAAACACTCCTGGTAATTACTCTGAAATAGAATTAATTTAAATTAGGTTGTTCTGTGATCAATAGTTATGTTACTGTGTCTCACAAGGGTCAGGAGAAGTCCATGAAACATTGAGCACAAACTGACTACAAGGCACAGCGGATTGAGATAATTGAATTTGGAAAAAATGTATATATATATATAATCTATATGCATAGGGATGACTACTTGGGGTCTTTCCATAATACCTATCTCAAATGAAACACTAGGGACTTATGGGAACACCATTTTTAAAGCTAAAAGACAAAGCAACATGAATCTCACCTGTTGAATTCCTTGCTGTGGGAAAATCTGTAAAAACAAACAAACAAAAAAAAACACACACAAAACAACAACAAAAAATTATTCTTGCTCAGAAAGTGGCTATGGAAGCTATTTATTAATTACTACAGTGATAAGACAAATACACCTGTGTTAAGAAGAAAAGAAACCACAACTGTTGTGGTGGATTTCATAAACCATTAGTCATGGTCTGTTTTACCGTTCTGATAAAGATAATCCCTACTTGAACCAAAGGTGACCAGTCTTGTCTGGTAGCAGCAAATTTTGTGACACTTCTCTCACCACTAACCTAAACAAGCACAGACTGTTACCTCTGTAAACTATTTCTTGTGAGAAGACAAGTAACAGATCAGCATGTGGGTTGATACAGTATATATGTATATCTCCTGCTTGTTCTTTGTTCGCTTATATCACTGACTTATGGAAACTCCAGCCACTTTAAATGCCAAGATTTCCTTTCTGTGGAAAACTGTGCAGATCACAAGGGGACCAGTTGTGATCTCAAACTGATCTCATCCCAGGACTGGGCTGGGACATGGTCTAGGAATACAACTGAACTTGAGCTTGGAAGTCTTGAGATTAAAATTACTGACTTAGTGTTTTCAGCTGAGGCCACTCAAACTCTCAAAATGCTTTTGTTCCTTTTGCATATATTTTATATACACGTAAATAACATATATATAAATAAAATATGTGTATATATGTGCTTTACTAGAACCTGTTTTTGTAGACCTCTGTGTCCATGCACGACCAGATGGCAGCTAACTTTTACAGAATTTAACTGTGTTTCTATTCTAATAGGTACGCTAAATTTCAATTTATGGATAGATTATAATTAAACGCTAGATAGTTATAGTTAAACCCTTAGAAAAAGAAAAAAAAAAAAAAGCCACTCAGATTCTAATGACAGGACAGTATTTTGTTTTACATAAATATAAGCTGGATGCCAGTGGTTGGGCACTGGAACAGGCTCTCCAGGGAAGTGGTCACAGCAGCAAGCCTCCTGGAGTTCAAGAGACATTTTGATAATGCTCTCAGACACATGGTTTCATTTTTGGGTGGTTCTCTGTGGAGTCAGAAGTTGGACTTCATGATGGAGGTTGGAACTAAATGATCTTTAAAGTCCCTTTCCCCCCCCCCAACCAAACCATTCTTTTATTTTAAGATCCTTCTTCGATCCCTTCCAACTCAGGATATTCTATGATTCTAGGATAATATAACAATAAAAGCAAAAAGTTGCATTATAGAAATAAATGTTATTCAATAAAGCATTCTCAATTTAATTGACACCAGACCTACCAAATCAGCGAGCGTTCATCCCTTTCCTCCTCTCCCCTTGTATTGCAGCCTGTGAAACAAGCTAGTGCGTAAGTGACAGCTGCTTTATAACCAGATGATATACATGTATTCCAGGAGACTTTGGTATATCGAATCCTGTTTCAAGAAACAAATTCCCAGTGAACCTGTGCCTGTGACATCTAGTTTTAGAACTTGGCTTGTGTGTGTGTATTCACTATTACTTCAAGAGCTTTTAGAACATTCTAACATTTGATTTTGATCACAGGTACTTTTGCCTGGAAGAAAGCCTGTACTGAAATAGGAGGACCCTTGAAGGATGTTAACTAACAGAAATGAATGCTTTAATAAGGAAGGAGGGTTTCATTCTTCAAGATCCCTATTCAGAGTGGCAAGTCCAAGAAAGTTAGATTATATCAGAAAGGTATCATTTTTATTTCTATGGTTGTATTTTAGTTTGCTAGCCCACTTCCATGTAAGTTTCTTAAATGTTAAAATGTTCTCAAAACAGTATAAAGTGGTATTCATTTCTTATGGTTAATGGTGTGCTTAAGAGTAACTTTAATTATGTAGATTTGCAATGAACTGTTTGGTTTTTAAGTAAGAGTTATTGGAACAGTTTTATCATCATCATCAAAAAAAAAAAAAAAAAAAAAAAGTAGCTCCTTCACCAAAACTATTTTGAGCTTCAAGGTTGACTGAACTTAAAGATTCAGACAAAAAATGTGATCATTCTGCCAGTTTTCATCTGCATCCATTCCTGGCATATGAAACTTGGATGAGGTTTTGATACTTGTGGAGCATATTGAGAAAATACAGTCAGTCTTTAGATTTATAAGGAATCTGCACCTGCTCCCCATGGATTTAATTTCTTAATTTTTCAGTGACTTTATGTGACCTTGACCAATATGAACACTTCATTTTTTCTATGTTTAATGTTGCCTAAATATAGAAAAGCTGTACTACATTATCAGGGATGTTATGGGTTTAAGTAATTGATTATATATGTTTTTGAGGACATATCAGTAAATGAGCATTATAACTTTACATGTTTAAGATTTTGACAGTGACAGAGGGACAATGATATCTTTTCAGATATTTTTTCCTTTTTATGTATCAGTTCACATGAATCAAGCTTACATCCCCTTTGTTTCCTGTAAGTGCTTATTCTCTGAAGCACTTTGTGTGGATAGGTTTAGCTGGCTAGACTATCTGTGAAACCTGCATTTAACATTTATACATAATGAACATTTACTACTGGCAATGTCAACACAGACGCCCAATCAGATATTTGTAGCAATTTTGTACAAATCTATTGACCAATCACATCTAACAAGTTTAAATAGCAAATACAACATTGGACAGAGTTTGATGTGTTTGAATAGTCCTTTTATGTGCTACACTTTTGATCCCCCAGAAAGCTTCTATTCAGCATAAGAGAGGGTACTGAAGGCTAATCCACAGTTTGTACAGACAGGAGGTTTTCATGACCAAGCTGTAAAAATTAGGGAGTAATAATTAACTGGATAATTTAAAATATGTTCCTAATAAATATATCAGTAATGGTCAGAATTCTCTCATAAGCAGAAAAATTAGATCACTGCAGAATGATTCACTTGTGAATTATTCACACAGCTGTAGAAATGATTCAGACTGACAGATTGATGGGTAGAACATGCCCATAAAAACAGGATATTCTGCACTCTTTGTTATCCTTTATGTGTTACACATTCTATGGCTTTTGCTGGGATTCTGTAAGTATATGCAAAGCAATGAATGCCAGCCTGCAGAAAAATCTCAGGTTTTCCTTCAAGCATCAAATTAGAGGATACCACCCAACAGGAGCAACTGGGTGAGGAAACAAATGGAAATTACATTCTCAGTTAATAGAGTAGTAATCAACTGAACTTCTTTGGCCTCACTTTTATGGAAGCTGTGCATAAAAGTTCAGGACAAATCAATTTTTTTCTTTTTTCCCCTGATGAAGTAAAACATTTCCTAGTATAAGCAAGCAGTCCTAGGAAATGGGTCATCGTTTTTGTTGCAATACAGAGCAAACTTCCAGTGATTAAATTAGTGTGATGAAATATGCTGTGGGGCATAAAATTTTTCTGAAATAACATGCTTTGGAACTGACCTATCCAGGCTTCCTTCATGTGTGATTTATAATATTTCTGAAGTTTTAGATATTTTTTTTTTATTATTATTTATTTATTATTATTTTTTTTTCTAATGAATTCACAGGAATAACAATCTCATTCAAGTTTAGCCTGATGAATTTACAAATAGTTCTTTTTTACATTTACCATAAATTACTTTCCTTTACCTAACAGCAGCTTCTTTGCTGGCAGTTTAACAGCTTAGTAAATGTAATTATTAATAAATGGAATATAGTCTTCAAAAAGACAGAAAATAAGTCTGTCATCTTACTTGAATATGTAGCTGCTCCTTTTGAAACAGCACAGCATAGCATTACTTTGATGAAGTAATGCCTATCAAGTGGATTATTGTAAACAGAAATTTTACAGTGCTTTTATTTGAATAAGAGAAGCTAGATTTATAGACATGCACTATGTTTCAGTTGGATATTGCAATGAAGGTTTTAAGCAAAGAAGCAGCATAAAATATTTGCCCTTCAGGATTTTTGTTTGGCTCTGAAGCCATCCCAATAAGATTTGACACTGTACATGAAATCAGATGTTTTGCCTTTATTTTTGGTGTGCTACAGTGTGCTAAGTACCTACCAAGAGTTAATAAATAAATAAATAAAAATCTAGTCTAATTCCCTAAAGAACAGTTATGGCATTTTCTTCACCTTTTATAGCATTATGGGCTGGATTATTAATCAGGTAATTTCACTTGCACAGAGCTCCTAAAGGATTTTTTTTTTTTATTTTATTTTTAATGAACAGAAATGAAGAAGTGGGTCCTATCTTAACTAACTGGTTTCTTATCATGATTCTGTGAAATCTTGAGGCATGAAAACAGTAGTTTTAGTAGGTAATCATATGCATGGTACTTAAAACCCCACTTTTCTCTAAAAACTGTAAGCAACAGACATCACTTACAAGCTCTGCTCCAATAATGTTTTAAGAATCTTGTTTAATTGCTTAGGAGTCTTGAGATGCATAGATATCTTTGTTCATAAAGGTAGTATCCTAATCCAGGAAGAATTTGCAAGTACAGAAAATACATTCAAAAAGTCACTGTCCATAAATAAGAGGGAGGAGACAATCAAAAACTTTTGATAATGACCTCATGACTGGGGAACTAGTGTGAGAAGTACTAAACTGGGGTTCCATTCTCACTCTTAGCAAGCTCAGACCCATATTTTCCAATTCAGTCACCACATTTTCTTCAAGAGTGGTTTTCAAAAGAGTTTTCTGGACACACCTTCCACATCTCTTGCCCAAGCTAGTCCATTGTGTGGTAAGGAATACAAAAGTCAGAAGAAAAGTCAGGCCAGAAGTAAAGAGGTGGGAAATTAATCTCTATATCAGAATAAAGGTAGATTACTTCTGCCCTTTTCTATACAAGTTCTGTGTAAAATCTAAAATCCTTAACCCTTTTCTACTCTCCTTTTCAGCAATTTCATATGCAGTTCCTGTAAAATTCAATAGTGAATAATATAAAAACTTTGAGGTCTTTTGGAGAATTAGAATTTAAGCTTAACAATGAGAGTAATTCACTTTCCTTGTAGTGCCTAGGAGAGCTGCATACACACACTGAATAATGTAACAGGCAGCGTGGGTGGGTGTACATGTGCAGGCAGAACATCCCAGTGCCACTGCTGGTTCACAATGAAAATTCATTCCCAGACATGTCTCTTCTACACAATCGTTTTAACACATTCCTCCTAACCTGAACATGTTGAGCACAAAGGAACTTCATGCATCATGCTGTTTATCCTTGACCTTTCCTGTTGGGTTCAGAAAGGTACACATGGCCTCTACTTTCTCTTGGAAAATTCTAATTAAAAGAGAAGGGAGAGATTTAAATGTGTGAAATTTTAATAGAGTTTCCCAGTGTAGCAATTGTACATTATGTCATCTTGGATAAATTTTGACTGAATTAGCTTTTGCAGAATGCCCACCAGACCTGCTTCCACAGGCTGTTTTGCCATCTGCACTATTAAAACATCCCCATTAAGTGTGCCCAGGGTCTAATCTTTTGCAACTGATTACAAATTGTCCATAATGCACAGTCTGAAATAGAATTGCTGGAATTAATTTTTAAAAATTAAACTTGCAAATTTGTTATACCAGAAACAAAAGGATATATCTAGTTATAATAATTTTAATCTGGAAAGAGTGAAGATTAGCTTGGTCACAGACAATGATAATAAAGATTAGATATTAAAAAATACTATCATTTGCCTCAGGGGTGTTCAGAAAAGTTTTAATGTGTTTATACTGCAAGTCTGACAGAAGCTCTTGCATTTCTTTGCAAGTCTGGTCGGAAAATCCCACTGTATTCAAGTACTGACCTCTCACTTGATTTAAATGATGCACTCTCAGTAGACTAAACAAAAATGACTGACAAAACTGATTTGTAAACCAAATATTTGCCCTTCTAGATATCTGGAAGGGGAAAAAGATTTACTGTTTTCCTATAGCATCCTAAACAATGGTCTTGTTATAAAATAATCTTTCTCACTTTTGTCTCTGAAAAAGGGAAAAAATAGTAAGGGCAAGCCTAGAAGGTAATACCTGGAAACTGAAGCTAGAGGTTGAAATGCTGCTCTGTGATTCTCACCTTTTCTCTGTTCAGGCAAGTTGTGTATATCTTGCCCTGCACTTCAGTTTCCTCCTCAGTTATCCATACATATCTCATGGAAGGTATGGTTGCTGTATTAAGACAGAGGGAGATAGTCACACTGAGCCTTGAGTCAAGGTCAGCATTGTAGCATTTAAAAGTCAGGAAGTTAATGGGTTTCTAGGATGCATGTCTATCAATCTAGCACTAATGGTATATTTCCTGTTTTTGGATCCCTTCTTCCCTTTCTGCATCAATATACAGGCTGCTGTGGGAATTCTTCCTTTGCTTGGTTTCTCTTTAAAAGTAAGTGGGAGAAGGGAGAAGGATGGAGAGGAAAAAGAAAGGAAAAAAAAATTTAGGCTTTTTTGAAAATCAGAGCTGTGTTAAACCATGAAGACTATTGTAAGTCTTGACTTGAATTGGTATTCCCATGATTCCAAGATTCATTTTGTCAAGGCTGAAACTTGAAAGACAATGGATGTCCTTTAGTTTGAACTCCTAGTACTGTCAAGCTAGAGGTTTCCCCTACAATGCAATTTACATCGTGAGAGTGCACCAAGACACAGCAGCTGGGAGCTCTAACCTCTCACTTTCCCACTGCAAAAGAACATGGTCATATGCCGTCATGCTTTGACAGCAGGTTTTATGGACCAAAACACTTCGATAGAATTCAGACATTCAATAGAATGCCCTCAAATTATGCTTTTGGATACAGAAAGTGTTTCATCTGAAAATTACTGATTCCATTTCTAGCATGCTGAAGGAAATGGCATTTTCTGATGACAGCCCTAGTGTCTACCCTGTGGAGTCATATGCTACATGCAATATTGTTCTGCACTTTTTCTACCCTCTGTGTCCCTCTTTGTTCCCAAAAATGTCTCAGAAGTTGAACAATGGAATATTTCTGTCCTAAAAAAAAAAAAAATAGGAAAAAACACTGTAATCAGATTTATAAGGTAAAAAGTCCTAGTATTCTTGAAGAAGTAAAGAGAAAGAAGATCCCTTCTGACACTGAAATAAACAATATTGCACTCCTCTGATGAATCCATGTGGATTCTCAGGCTATTGATATTCCTTGAAACATCCATTACTTGAGTGTCAAGTAGCTGGGAATTTTGACTAGCACATCAGACTCTAGACTCTTGGTTCTTGTAGAAAAACTTCAGAACTCCAGACTGCCTTTTCTTTTATGACCTAATAGAAGCAATTAAGAATGCTTAGGATATACATAAGTATGCCCTCATCTAACCCTCAAATGGCTGTCACCACTCTATTGTAAGTGAATAGTGCATTGATCAGCATGTGCCTTATTACCTTGTGCATGCAAAGACATTGTAGTAGTTTATTTCCTCTTTTGCACTTTGTACACCACATCTATCAAGAAGAAATATGGTCTAGGCAGTTCAAAAGGCAAAAGAAACTGTTTCAGCAATAAGGGAATGACTCAACAGGGAAATGACACAGGGAGAATTCAATGTATATCTCTTCGGAAGGATGCAGACAGATAACTGCTCACTCATTCTGAAGCACTAGGTGTGGCAGCTCTTAGCTCTCTCTCTGATCTTGTACTCAGCCTAAACAGCAGCTAAGAATAATGTTGCCAAATAAGGCAATGCTTTTAAAAAGTTCAAATAAACATCTGCATCATCCAGCTGCCTTTCCATTAGTGAGGTCTAAAGACCAGTGAGGGACTTTATTCAATACACTAAACACTCCTTGAAGTAGTTGGACGTCAACTTGTTTGCAATGACTTAATGGACAGAGAAAGAATCCAGTTCAGGCTAGCGTTAGGCAGAAGATTTTTTTGTTTTTTTTTTTTTAATCAATAACCACCAGATCTGATGTATTCACATCATATCATCATCCACAAGGCAAAATAATCGTACATTTTCCAAAGCAGGCCAGCAGCAAGAGCACAAGGGAAGGGGGCTCTCCATAGGTACATTAAAGGAGGCTGTAGCGAGGTGGGGATTGGTCTATTCTCCCACGTGCCTGGCGACAGGATGAGGGGGAATGGGCTAAAGTTGTGCCAGGGGAAGTTTAGGTTGGATATTAGGAAAAACTTTACCAAAAGGGTTATTAGGCATTGGAATGGGCTGCCCAGGGAAGTGGTTGAGTCACCATCCCTGGAGGTCTTCAAAAGACATTTAGACGTAGACCTTAGTGATATGGTTTAGTGGAGGACTGGTAAGTGTTAGGTCAGAGGTTGGACTCAATGACCTTGAAGTCTCTTCCAACCTAGACAATTCTGTGATTCTGTGATGCTGGAGTTTGGGATAAGGCCGGAGTGTGAACAATGCTCAGGATAAATGATCTCTCTGGATTCTCTAATTCTAGTTCATGCTGAGACTCTGAAGAGAGTTTTCACTTCTGTTAGGATACTTAGACTGTCAATAGGGGAATGCTAAAAAGAAGCAGAGGAAAGCAAGCAAGTGGAGGCCACAACATGCTGATTCACACTTCAAAAACTTTGTGTTGACCCTGGCAAATCCAGAAGCAGCAGTAGGGTTTTCTGTGGCTTCCCTGAAGAGAAGGGAAATAAAGTCCTCTTTTGCATCTATTGCCTGGACATGCCTCAGAGCTGGGCCTTTCCCAGGGCTGCCGAAAACCTTCTAATCCTGGTTTCCACCTGCTCCAGCACATCATACTTTGCAGCTCAGCATGACTCTATCTTTAGCCTCTCAGCAGTGGTACATTTTGGGCAGGCCAGAACAGATGTAAGTGCATCCTGCAACTAGCCACAGATGTATTATCAGCATAAGCTCTCGATATTGACAAGAACATAAAACATGATTGTTGCTTTGCCCTATTTCTGATTAATTGGTTTCTGTTAAACATGAAGGAAGACTGTTTATAGCTAAATAACAGTGATATTCTCTGCAATAAAACATCATTATACTGTGCTTGTATAATTTAGCATTTGTTTGAACAAAAGGAACTGAACCTTATAAAGAAACATGAGCAAAAAGATGACTTGGCTGAAGAAAATGCACCACACCAAACATTACTAATACTATGTCTAAATGACATATCTCTGGCAAATCTAGATGGTTAAATCAAAGAGTGGGCAGGGAGAGTTTTAATACTGATTTGGATGTAGCTTCTATTTGTATTTTATTATTTTAAAACATTTACCTGTAAAATCACAATATTTTACTTCATTAGATTTTCTTGTACAGTTTCTTCATTGTGGAGTTACAGCAAAAACACAATTTTACTCTTTTTTTTTTATTTATTTATTATTATTTTTTTAATCCCCTGAAGACTTGAAGGGGTATTGCAGTTTAGAAATGTTTTGTATGAATCCTGAAGAGCAGGTGTTTTAGACTGGAAAGACTATTTTTACTGTGACGCTACTCATGCAACTGTCTTTGCTTTCTGTGAGGATGAGGTTCCTCGTATAAGATTCTCTACTCTTTTGAAATGTTCTTCTTCTTTTGGAAGTGAGATATGTCCTTGCTCTGAACTTGGATTTGGCAGAGTATTACCATGTGCCTGGGACCTCAGCCAGAAAAGCATGAAGATGTAGGGAGGGACAAGGGAAAAAATGGACTAGCCTGAGGGAGAGGTTAGCATACTGTGGCCAAGGGTTACAGAAACTCAAAGTATAAAATCTTCACTGAAGCTCAGTTCTAGAAAAATTAAAAATTATTTAGGGGATGGTTCTTCTGAATCATAACAGTGTTCAGATGGAGATGTGCTGGGCTGAACTCCTAGTCCCCATGCATAACAGAACTCCACTGATAGTACTGGGAGTCTCATAAGGGTAAAATTGGGATTCTTATTTTTTCCACTTTTTATTCCACTTTTTTCACTCATTATTTCAACTTTTTTCTTCAGAGTTGCAGGGTGAAAACGAAAAATGAAATTAATTGAGGTGACATTTTTAGTGCACATTCTAGAGTCTGGTTTGAGATGTCTCTTTTTTTTTTCTTCTATTTTTGGAAGAAAATCCATATATATCTGTTGTGAATCTATCAGATAAAAGAAGAAAAACTTTCATGTTCTGAAACAAATTCTCACTTTTGGTGTGAACCCCATCCAAAACCAGACTGATTTTAAACAATTACTTTTTAATGAGGAGGCAGTTTTTCACAGTCTGAGGAGAGATGAGATTGAAAGAAGGTATGCACATCTGTTTACAAATCATAATTTATCAGTATGAACTATGATGCTATCTATGTTTCTTTAGGCAATTATGACAGTCAGTTATGTGTAACAAGCACAGAGTTAGGAATAAGGAAAGCACTCGTTTTGTTTTAATACTTTTTTTTTTTTCTTTAAGCAACTAACCCTTCAGCAATCATGCTTCAGTTTCTGCTTAATCTGCATTTAACTCCTATATGGTAGTAAATAATAAATCCTTTTAACTCCTTTTTCCATTTATGATAGAAAATACTTCATTTATGAAGAAAAAAAGAAATTAAATTATGAATCCTGAGTTACCAAAGAAGACATACCAGATAGATTACCTAAAATTCCTGTCTGTCTGTAAAATCTGTACATTTTAAGGTGGGTTATTCACTGTCCCAAATTAATCTTGATTTTTAAGAATAAGTGCTCAGAGCTGCACTCACTTGGAATTCAATGTGCAGCAATCACTGTGTATGAACGTAAGCCACATAATTACATATGCACTTGTCCCCTAGGCACACAGAAACTGTCATGACATTTGCGAGAATTATTTTTACTGAAATAAGCCTTGCCTTTAGAGCAACCAAGATTGTAAGCAGACATGCATTTTCTCTGCCCAGAAGAGCAACCAGAACAGGAAACTGGGGCGTGGCACCAACTCTTTGGCCTCTATGTGCAAATGTTATTGTCAAGCCCTTATGAGTAAGTTATATGCATGACTCAAACTTAATAAGCATTTTAGTTGTTGCTTGAAGCAGTGCGTTCTGTGTTGTGATACCTTTAGGGTAAATAATCCAGGGTAATCCAGAGTAAATTCTGTGTAGTGTTGCCTTATTTCCTTGCATTGTTCAACTCTATCTAAACCTCATGCTGTAAAGCTTGTCAGAATTGTCTGATTTATAATTTGCTGTAATTGCTGGTGTGACAAAGTAGCTCTTCATCCTCTGAGAGTTCAAATGTTGTCCATCTATAACAGGCAGTCATTTTTTAGATGTACAAATCTGGAATATATTTAGGAAAACATAGTTTACCAATTTGTGTAAATACGTTATGTGTAGTGGCATACTAATTCCTTCTCTTAAATTAGAGACTAGGTATTCATGGTCTGAACTTTTGGGTAGACCTGTGCGGTGTCAAGAGTTGGACTTGATGATCCTTAAGGGTCCCTTCCAACTCAGGATATTCTATGATTCTACGATTCTATGATTCTATTCATGTGAATGCTGTTGGTAAGTTTTCGTAATGTTGATGACCTTTATCAAGTCACAGGTATAGGGGTACAGTAGTACAAACATTCTTCACAGCACTCAAACTCCTTTTTCTAATGCCAAGATACGCACCTAGTAAGCCTCCTCATATGAGTATGAGACTTAAGTTAAAGCAAAAGAACTGTTTGTATGGATATTAACTTCATCATCATCATCAAAATCTCTGCTCTACCTCTAAGTATAAGGAGAAGGAGTGAGAGAGCTGGTCTTTATTAAAGAGCACTCTTCTATTAAAGAGCACTCAACTCTTCTTCTCACCTTTGTTGTCCTAACATACCTTTTCAACTTTGTATATAATCATATGCAATTTCTGCACGATTTGAAAACAGAATCAAATCTCTCCTTTCAGATGCATTCATCCATCCATCCCTTCAAAGTGATGTCACTGATTTCATTATCAACCAACACAGTAACAAAATGCACAACTTATTCTTTGATCGTATTAGTAACATCTTTTTTCAAGAAGGAAGCTGTTGATGGTCTATATAACAGAGAAACTGAAACTGGCTACCCACCAAAATCTTTCTCAGAACAAAGTTTTAAAAACTTGTGGAAAAAATAATTATGGTAATGGTATCTGTTACCTACGAATAGACAATAAAATTGGTTTCCAAACTCCCCATCAAATCAGTAAAGAGCCGTTTGCATAGTTTTGGATGAAAAAATTGGTCATAATTCTTGAGACCTCAGAAGAAAGCAGAATAGTTTTGTACATTAGCCTCTAATCTTCTGGGAATAATTTTGAAAAGAGTAAGTTTGGAAATTCGAAGCATGTTCTTTGGTGGTTGATAATTTTGTTTACTGATGGAAGAACAGCTTAAACTTTGTTGTTGTTGTTGTTTATTTTTTTAATGTAGAATCTTTTTTTTTACACCTATAAGGTTTTAAAACTGCTCATAGAAATGTTAAGGTTACCGAACAAAGAGTTTATTAAACTTTATTAATATGCTGGTCAAAACAGATGATGACTTTCAATTTGTAGCTCATATAAAATCATATTTTGAGAGCTAAATGAAAGAGAAATGTATCTGAAACTATGCATTATTTTTCATTATTTCATAAAAAATTCAGACATTCATAAGTATATACAAAATTATATATACACATATATGGTGTATCACTGTATGCATATACGTGAAATGAGAAAATAATCATAAAAGAAAACTAAGAGAAGAATGCTCAGTGTCTGAAAATTATCATTGATGTTAAAGAAACTGTATTACAACATATCAGATGAGAACCTAGTCTGTACAATTCATTAAGACAACCTTTCAGACATATTTCTGCATTCAGGAAGATGCTTACTCATGTATTCGACTTACATCAAGGTTAATGTAAAAAAAGGTGCTGAACTGGAATCGATCAGAATGTATATCCTCTGTCCAAATTTACACTTGCAGAACAACATACATGCAAAAGTTAAAATTCATTGCTTTCCCAGAAATGCTGAATTTATAATTTAAACGTTTTGTGAGTAAAAGCTGAAGTTCAGAGAGAAACAGCCTGGAGATGTTCTCATTTAGTAATGGAGTATGAAGCAGAAATCCCTCAAGTTTGCATCCACATAGCATAAGAAACACATCAATATGCAAAAAAGAAATAAAATCTCTGATGCTGTCCATGCCGAGCTTCAAAGACAACTTATACAGAAAGACTTAACTGGATATCCTGTTAGGATTCTTAAGAATTTGCCTTTAAATATTTATTTATATCCTCCATATATCTATCTACAACTTCATCTATATAGCTAGACCTACAGCTTTCTTACAGTGAACTTTGTACGAGTGTCAAAAATATGTTATAGGAAAATGTCTTTGCTTTCAGTATATTCTGTATTATATACTGGAAAGAACAAGCAATACATCACAGAAAAGATTTTATTCAAAACATATAGAGTGCAACAGAGACACAAACAGTTATATTACAATTCTCACTAGGCGCTGGGACCACATATTTCTAAATATTTCTGCTTTAAATTGAAATATTCCAGTGTGGGAGCATTCACAGAACGGACATGCACACATAAAATAATCATTAACATCTTAATCCATAAAATAAAATAGATCCATAAACCCCAGGTATTTGAAAAACTTTCTCAGTTAGTCATCAATACTCACTGCAAGAAATGATCTGACAGAAAAAAAAAAAAAAGAAGACTTTAACATTCCCCTGCCCACCCCACTTCTGCCTGAAATTTTGATTCAAATCTCTTTTATCTAACTGAAGTGACACCTACGCAGCTCAGAACTGGACTGACACACAACTTCAGTCGCTTTAACTGAGTGCAAATTCCCTGTGTTTCCATTATAGTTAATGGAGAGAGATGGACACTCTAAATTTGTAATTCAGGTTCAAGACAAATTGTTTATTATTTTCTGCCGACTACAAGAGGAATATAGATTTAGTAAATTACTAATTTAAGTGTCTCTTTTAGATACTCAAAGCAAGGCTTCTTAAATCTCAACAAAATGTTACTGGTGTATGTGAATGAGGGGATACATGCTGGCTTATACTTCACTTTTCGGTGTTGTAGCAGAATCACAAATGAACTCCGAGCACTGGTCTTTTCCAGCTTTTATGAAATGTATTTTGATACTGAAATGCCTTGGTTTTATCTGAAGCTATTTGTCATTTACATCCTCACTTGTACTTTCTAATGAACTTAGGGAGTTTATTTTTTTATTAGCAAAACCTTTGCCACTCTCCTTCAAATCTTTAAACAAGTAGCAATAGCTTACATATATTAAAAACATGTATAGCTATCCACCCTAGAAGAAAAATGATTGCTTTAACATACTAAAACAAACAAATAAGTCCTTGTTTGACATAACCACCCCAAAAACTTGCTGGAAACCGATGCATGATATGACAAGTGGTTTATTTTTCATACCCGTCTCTTTTTTTGCGATTGTATATTCAAGTTATGGTACTTGATATTAAATTGCACACAGTCTAAAACACACAGCTCCATGGGCTATAATGATCTGTCACTGCTTTGCCCAGACTGAAGTAAACATCGTACATGTGGTACTCATTTCACATAAATTTCAGTTTCTGATGGGTGGTTACTGTCACTCGTTCAAGATAACAAACACAAAATTATGGGAGAGCAATGTGGTGCAAAGTAGCCTGGAAGTTATCCACAGAGCACGTCTTTTATATCTCAAGTTGTAATCCAGCTCACAAGAATGCCTTTCATGTATGAAGAAAGAGGTTATTATCCTATCAGTATACAATCTGTTAATGACAAACATCAGGGGAGAGCAATTCATTTGCCCTGACAGCTTTGTTGAACAGGCTTAGAAACTGTTCTGAATAGACGAATACATTAAGAAAAAGATGTTATTTATGGCAGAAGACAGGAAAGGGAGCTTTCCTCTTGGAATTTAGGGAACTTCAGCCAGCCAAAACAGCAACATTTCCAAAATACATTTGCAAGATTAATGAAAAACAGACCTCTATATTTTCACCTCAGATTTAAAGGTGAAGGCCATGTCATTTGGTGACACATTTTTCAAGGAACAATATTGAAAAGCTATCAATTTTACTCATATATGTTAAGTAACCTTCTGGGTCCAAAATTGTAGGCAGATATGAGACAATATGAAATTTTATTGTTCTGACCTCTGATTTAATTTGGTTTAAATATTGTTAACCTGAATAATTCCTTTTATTCAGTTTACACTTTGTGCTGTGGCCTTATCTTGCCTTTTCAAGAAATGTTATGGAATAGGATAAGCAGGCAACCTACTCATGCCTATGTGTGGGCCTAAAGGTGTCGTCTGTTGACATAGTGAACCACCAGACTTACTGTATGCATTTGCTGTATTTTATATTATTTTTGTTCTTTACATTGTTATTGTATTTTATATTTATGTTTTATAAATATTAATACAATGTATATAGTTTAATATTGAAGGATATTTTTATTACTTAATATCCATCTCACTGATTATGGCCATTTAGTACCATCAATTCCACTTAGAACTAATAAAACAAGAAATAAAAATGAAAATATTATTGGTTAAAAGCATGTATGCTGGCCACTATTTGGTACCTTAATAAATGTATGCACAGACATGGACATATATCTTAACAATTCAGAAATTCAAAGTATCTAATTGTATGTATTTTACACAGTGGGATTTGTAATATATGATAGATTTGAAACAGGTTCTTTACAGTTTTACCACTAAAGTTCTAAAAGTGTCCAGCAAGGTATACTGTGTGCTCCTTCAATCAGTTCTTGAAAAACAAGGAGGTTCTTGTTTTAAGAGCTTACGTACTTCATAAATAATAAAACTGGAAACAGATCTAGAGGATTCTTTCCTTCCCTTCCTCTCCCTCTACCCATCAGTGCTAAATCTGTCAATAAAATCCAGGTTTCCTCACTGTCTGGTGTATTCATTACTTTCCATTTACTAAAATAGGGTAAAAAATTTACTAAAATGGGTTCTGATAGCTGCTCAGAAAATACATGTATAAAGGATGATGAACACAGAGTAAACATCAAGTTGTGTACACACTTCAAATGAATAGTACAAAAATCCCACTGTTGAATTTGACTTTACTTGGTTCCCAGTTTCATTCCTGTTTTTCCCTTCCCTAAGGCTTTGGAATGAGCCTTTGGTATTGTTCTATACCTCCCACCTGCTATTTTACAAGACTGAAATTATAACACCTGCAACAAACCTTTAGTGAAAAGGGACTTAGCAATTTTTTCACTATTATGTTGTAAAATATAGTGTTATGTGTGTTTTAAATTCATGTGACATAATATGAAAGAAATAAAGTGAGAAAACAAACAAACAAACAAAAAAGTAAGTTTCGGTTTTCCATTTGCGAAGCAAACATTACTGTCCTTAATAGAAGAGAGAATTCAGCAATCCAATTAAAGTATTATTGATCTTTTATGGTCATTACACAGTGAGCAGATAGACTATGGGCTATTTTCGTTATAATTATTTATTAACATCTCATGGTTATACTTTTTTTTTTTTTTAAAATGAACTTGCCAGCTGATTAAAAAGTGCTGAACTTTTCAGCTGTAGACCTAAAGTCCATTATTTATGTAAAAAAAGATGTGTACAAGCAGAAAATCACTTTTTTCTTTTTATATGTGGAAACTTGTTCTCTAAGGATCCAACACTTCCTCTCTACAGCCCTAACAGTGGGAGATCATGTGAGGCAATTAATTCAAAAAAAAAACAAACACACACAAACAACTGTTGTAGGTTTTTGTTAGGTATAGGTTAGCATAGCCTCTAGATAGCATAATTAAATTAATTACCATTGGATCTGGAATTCTGACTTGTCAATCAAACTATGAACTTCCCCACTCTAAATTGCATTAGTGTCCTTCAACGTCCTCAGAAGAGAAATGGAAATCCATGGTAAAGAAAGCATTATCTCTGGAGTGATAGCCAAACAGGTATGTACTAAATCACAAAGGTTGAACTAGTTGGGAAGCTCCATTTTGCAGCTGTTATTGCTGATCTGATGAGTGGGAGGAGTAGTGGATCTCCATCCAACCAGGATATAAAGGTTAATGTTTTCCTATCCCAATGGCATTTTTTGTTATCAGTCTTGTATCTTCAGGATTAACAGTTCATTAATATTAGACACATGGATGTGTTATTGTCGAAATTTCTATCAAATCTCTCACACAACCTGAAAGGAAATCCACAAGTGCATTCAAAAATTCACACTTTCCTTATGAACTGGTTGACTAAAATACAGTTACCCTCATGCAAGAGGTAAAGATCAAAGATCCCAAGGTTTGAAGACCAAAAATGCCTTGACCACAGGTACATTTTTAATTGCACATGAACCTCTGCTTAAAATAGCAGTGCTTATTCTTTAGCTCAGGTAATTAGGAAAAAGGAAAAATTTTCATATACATTAAGTATAAGAAAGTATCTACCACTACAAGCTCATTCATATTTATTTATTTATTTATTTATTTATTTATTTATTTATTTATCCTAATTTCAGCTTAACTGGCTTTTAAGTGTGCTTTGATTCATGATATTTCTGTATCATGATATTTCTGTAAGGGTGAGAATATACTGAATCCCATGATTTAAATGAAGAAATAGAAAGTAGAGAGATTTGCAAATGCATACAGTAGCAAGTTGGTGGAGTTCAGCGAGATTCTGCATTAACACAGAATCAAATGTGCTTCTGAAGGAAAACTCCCCTTTTTTTAACCAGCTCCCTGAGATTGTTATTAAGGTGTTCCACTGAACGTGATTCACTTACTGCAGCAATTCTTTTCTGATCTTACTGCCATATTAGCATTGAGGAGATCAGCATATAATATACACATATAATCACCATATAATACACACTGGTTTTGAGCTCCTGGCCTTGTATTGCAAACAAATGTTCCCTTTTAAATTGCAAGTGCTCAGCGTGACATTCTCTCAATAAAGAGATGTGCAGAAGTTGGAAAATCCATTTGGAAGGTGATGGGAGAAAGTAATTTTGTGTAAGAGAGACTAATAGTAGTGGCATTTAATTCAAGAGAGATGTATGGGATTCTACCAAAGTAGCAGAGTCATTCTGACAGCTGCCTGGCTTTTCCCATTTTGTGACTAATTCTTGTGTAGATACATTCTCTACATGCTCCAGAGAGACAAACCAATCTCTGTGACATCATTGAAAGAGAGATAAAAGTTACTGTCTCTGGCATAAAACATATATGAGGAAACTGAGACTGATAAATAATGATTAGCTCAAAGCCTCAAGCACGAAGTTGGATAAAGAAAGAGTTATCTAACATTACTATGCTTCATCTCATTTTCGGTTTGGAAATCTGTTTTCATTCTTTTAAACACAATCATAGATAAAAAAATAAATAAAAACATTGAGGACAAGAATATTCAGAATAAATGTTTTTTTCAGAGAGCTTCTCAAGATTAGCTATATGCACGCACACGTACATATGTAAAGCCTGCAGGATTAAACTGTTTTGGAATGCGCTAACAGTATGTTGCTTTTTCTCTAACGATTTTCATCTGAGAAGATCCTGAAGAGCCTTAAAAAATGTAGAATGTACAAAGCTCTGCTGAAAACCAACCAACATCAAATATGCCTGTATAAGAATGGGGAAGGGAGAAAGTTCTTCTGCCAAAGACAGAAGAACAAAAATCCTTGTTTTTGAAAGTTTAAAAATGAGTTCATTCCAGAGAATGAACACTAGATTTTATTTTCTCTCAATATTTCATCAAGGAGATGATCTCTTTGACCTCAGTAAAACTGGAGAGATCAATGTGGAGAAAAGTATCTAGAACTTACTTCATGTGTCACCAGGAAATACCAGCAGCTAAGACAAATTATAGGATTTTGTTTTCCCTTTCACTGAGTCCTGGAGATCTTATTTGGTGTTACTTGTACCATACTGAAACCTGTGATGTCTCTACAAGCTGAATAAAATTTTCCAGTGACTTAAGGACATGTCCCTTAATGTTCATGGCATTAGGTTTTTGTTCCTAATAAAAGTACTTGAAGAAAGAAAAAGAGCTACAAATACTTATTCACATGGATGTCTCTGTGACTTCACAGAATACTACAGGGGGAGTAACACTAATAGCAAAATAGATGTAACATATTTCTTATTCATAATACATACAAAACCTATTGCATGGGCTGAAATGTGTTCCACCAAATACATTTGAAAATGACATAAATATTTTTGTTTTGCATTCTTGATTTGTTTCTTATTAAATAATTTTAAACAAAGATTATGTTAGTCAAAATAATTTTCTTCATCTGTGTCATCTGCTGAACTAGTTAGAGCTATTTGAATAATTTTACTTCAGTGCTTTTTATTATTTATACAATGCCAGCAATAAACTAAATGTTCAAGACCTTCAAGATTTGTCTTTCTTTAGAAATGTTGCCTAAAATATTTAATTTATCTTTCAAGAACTTTGGATAGAGCTTATACTGAGCCAGTCCTTTTTAAACAACAAGCCATCTTTAAAAGCCCTTAATACTTGCTGGTTTGCTTTTATAGCATAGTTTCAACATAGCAAACAATATTTCTGTTTTTCTGCTGATGATTTGATTGGCTTACACTTCTGTACTAGAAGCAAATGGCACAGTCACAAGAATGTAACAAGTCTGGATTGAGAAGACTTCCAACAAGTCAAAGTAGAATTCTTAGATTCTTTTTTTTTTTAAAGTGAAAAAGACATGTTTGTAATAGAATTATAAGTATTGGAAAATATTGTGATGAAGACAGTTCACATAAAATAAAACCCTGGCAACAGTGAACTTGATGAAGAAAAACCCATGAACAAATATGAGCTGAACATGACCATGAACAAACCCATGAACAAACATGTCTGGGTTATAATATAATCTTCTTGAGCTGTACATAGCTATGAAATAGTAGATGAGATGGCAGAGCTACATTTTCCTTTCTATATACATTGTTTTGTGTTACTGTCTGAAGGGATTTTGTGAGCCAGACTCTATTGAACATGTTGCAGATAAGCATGCACTATACTCTCTAATAGAAACATTATCTTTGTTCTTACTTCCATATATAGTTTCCCCTTATAATAAAGTAAATCATTGAAACTGAAATGTATTTCTGGGCTTCAGGTTTGTTTAATGGGTTGGTTGCAGTTGGTTTTGGTTTTCATGTCCTTAAGACTGCTAGATTTAGATTTTAGAAAAGATCCATGAAGTCTCAGAAAAGTGATTTTATCATATATTTCTAGTTCAGTTCATTGTCTAGATAGCTGAGCGATATGAATAAATATCCAACAACAAACTAAACTTCCAGATTTGTCAAAGTTCAATAGAAAGTGACAGTGCATACTTTTTTTTTTTTTTAAATATATATCTGTAAGATGTTGTTATAGAAGTTATTAAAGTGGTGTTATCTGCTTTGAGGTGTCTTAAACTAAAGTTTTCCAGAGTGCCCCAGGGTATAGGGAACAGTTGCATGTTTTCCTTATGTTTTCTGATAATCCTAGCTAGATTTGGCTTAGCTTCAGAAGACTTTATTTTTCTCTTAGAAGTTCCATAACCATAAATGTTATGTCAAAGGGTTCTGTTTTGTTTTTTGAATCTTATAATTACTAGCTACAAATTCAAAACATCTTAAAACGAAGCAGACTTTGGATTTCTGATTTGTGGGTGGAGTTCTGAATTATTTTTAAGAGATGAGCACACTAAAACATATCAGCTGTTAATGTAACTGTTACTAACATTATAATTAATAAATCTGTCATATTTATTTGTATTTCTGATAATTATGTTCAATGATGATAATCTTTATTATTGTTCTTATTAACAATAGGATTTAAATGTGTCTGAAGATAATCTAGGCTAATTTATAAGACATTGTACAAATGTGAACATGGAAAGAAATCTTGCTTTTCATAATAAATCCCATAAAACCATTTCAAATAGAGTTTAAAGTTTTTATACATTTTGTGACTTGTTTACTAAGACAAATTGGTGTTTTGGCAGTGTGTAGGGAGACAGACATAGAATACTTCTCACAGCCTTGCTGCCTTGCATGCTGCCTTGCCTATGGTGCCCCGTCAGGGATACCCAACCATTTCTATGCTAGAGTAGAGGCTCTTTGTTTGATTCTAAGATCACAACACTAATGTGTCTGCTAAATATTATTAAGATGATTATATCTTTTATATATTTTTATCATTGCTTCCAGAAATAGCAACATCTTTTTCCAGTCACTATACAAATTGAAAAGCATACATAATACCCACCCTGAAGAATCTGCTATAGGTAATAACTAACTAATGTAGGTGTGGGTTTATGCTTTTTTTCTCTTTTGGTTTGGGCAATATCGTTTGACTCCAAAGTTAATAAAAATCCTAAGGATAGAAGAAAAAACAACAACAAAAAAAGACATTAAATTGCCTTGGCTTTGGCTACCGCATTGTTTTGTCTACATACGCATGCAGTCCTCCACAACTGCTCACACCCACCCTTCTACCCACCCACATACACACAAATCACAGTATTTTAAAAATAAAATAATTCCTTACTGCCTAACCACAATGGCAACCCTATCAACTCAATAGGTTCACCATGCATAAAATATATGGAATATCCCACTACCAAATCCGTTAAAATGAACAGTATTTAAAACCATGGTAAGCTTCTGGTTGTTGAGCTGTGTTCTTCATTGTGATTCTGTGCTAGTGTTAACACAATTTGAGTTCACAGAGTTCATGATAAGTCAAGATCATGAAGTACTGCAGACCTAGCAGTACTAGCAGTACTGCAGTACATGCTAATCTGCTCTGGAATGTTGCCTCGTCCCATCAGAATAGTCTGCATTTGTGCTGAAGACATAACAAAGGAAACTTCTGCTTTCAGACTAACTGAAAGTATTTTAAATACCCATCATGCTAGGGATCTCATTTATCATCACTGCATTCAGGTATCAGTTCCATAAATGCATGTTTCCATATATCATCTAGTCACCGGAGATTTTCGTCTCACCTCTGCTCAGGGAATCCAAGAAATCAACCAATCATCTCTTATTATTTATTTATTTATTTATTTATTTATTTATTTTCCTTCCTTCTGGTGGGGCTAGCTATTTCGCTTTAAAACTGGGAATCATATACTCATATGAACTAATGCCAAATCCCACAGTTGCAGTGCTTTTAAAAGCTGGAACAAGTTAAGATATATGTTTTCTTGTTTATGAAAGAAGTAAGGAATGACAGACAAAGAAGGGAATAGGATAAAGAAATTGCACTTCTGTAATTACCATGTAAGCGTGTATCTACAAACAGAGTCTTTGCAGAGACTGTGTGATGCCGGCCTTTCTCACAAAATAAAGAAAGATAACACTTTAACAATGTTTAGAGAAGCTGAAATGTTTTGCAGAACAAACTCATCCTTTGGTGCACACTCCTTAATGAAACCAGCATCTAATTTCTTTCTCTAATAACCCATTTTCAATAGTTAAGTTTGGGTGCAATCATTAACAACTTTCATTACTAATATTGACAGAGGTACAGCATAGCCTATAACACAGGTGTACACATGAGTACATTTCCATATTCACACTGTTAAAAAGTGATTGCAAAAGTGTTGCAAAGTCAAGGAGTCAAAAATAAGAAAAAGTTTTCATTCTAGCTGCTTAGGCACATCCATTATGCAGTTTTGGATTTCATGATCCCATAATGCCTTAGTCACTGCCAAGGATGGATGAGGTACTATAAGAACCAATTATTTGGTTTCTTTTTGTATTTAAATTCTTACCAATATAACTGAATTACTGTAGAATAATTATGACAAAGTTCCTTTATTTGTATTATTTTATTTTATAAGAAAATTGAGTACCTATTTTTTACTAATTGAGTGCCAGTATTTAGCTAATATTGATGAATTTATTTCACATTATCATTGAAACATTCAAGATGATCAGAGAGGATAATCACCCTCATATTACCAATGGTGAACAGCGACAGGGAGCCAAGGAATAGTATCTGCTCATTCTGGATGCTCGGGTACTGATTAGTTCCAGAGCATTTTCTGTTATTGTTCTGTTCATTTTTTTCCCCCACATAGAATAGGTGCATCTGTGCTCAACATTTCTGCAAACTCGTTACTAGACTTTTTATGCTGGCTAAACCTTCCTTCCTCCTTTTTCCAGCTCATGTGTCCATCAGGTTGGTAGCTGGCCAGCCGGACTGACCAGTCAAGACCAGCGAGGTTGCAACCAGCATGTGATGTGGAGAAGCCCACATCTTCTGCTGCAACATGAATGAAGTCAGAGCAAAAGCAAGAGCATTCTCATGCTCAGCACGAGAATGAATAAATGAATGTTTTTTATCATAATATACAAAGGGGAGGAACTGAGGGTGCAGTGGATCATTGGCTCTCTTTTCCTCCCATTTAGTTCAATTTTTCTCACAAATTCCGAGCACAACTGACGCCTTTAGAGCTGATGACTATTATGTCATAGGGCTTTGCCTTATAGGTCAGGGCTAGATGGCCATCCAAAACAGAAATTTCCCCATGTTCTTATTTTTCTATAGATCAGACACAGAGATGTGATTTCCAAGAAACCAATCTTCAGCAGGGTGGAAAGTAGCTCGTGCAACAAAATATCTACCAAGCACATGAAAGCTGTGATCTAGCAAAATAATGCAAGGCAAAGTGGTCAAAGGTGAAAGCTGTGTTGTTTAAAGAAGAGCTAAATCAAAAGTTCATTGAAAAAAAAATAGATTAAATCTTAAAACCTTAAGAATATCAGAATTATTGCTTTGGAAACCTTATTCAATAGGTCCATATTCTAAAAGACTTATTCTATTTTTAATGCCATTCGAGAGTGGGAAAAAAAAAAAAAAAAGAGAGAGAGAAAAGTAGAGAAACCAGTGTCTTAAACACAAATATTTAAAGCTACAAGGAAGTGAAAAGACTGTATTATTATTGTAAATGTCAGAAAACTTAAAGGCTAGGAAGTCTAACCAGTTCCGCATATCATTTTTAACACATCTGTTTATCATTGTCATCAGAAACTCATCCTCCCATAACTGATAGATTTAAAATTTTCTATTATAAGTCTAATTCAAAAAAAAAGAAGAAAGTTAAAACACTTTTCCTTCACAATGAAAACTGATAGGGTGAAGAAATGAAACAAAACCTGGAGTCAAATTTCTGGAGCAGAGTGCAAATGAGATGATACATTAAAAAATTACAGACTGCAGAAAAAAATAAAATAATAATAATAAAAATATATAATACACACTAGAAAATACACACTTAGGTCAAGAATGAAACTATATTCTTTGCTTTCATACAAAAATCCACAGATTAAACTGTATATTTAAAATCTGAATTAAATCTAAATAACTTTAAAAAGTAGCAAACCTAATTTTGCCTACTGTGTGAACGTATTTCCCATTATGAGATTTCCGTTCCAGTTTTGTACTGATCCCATATATAGTGAGTGAGAATCACATGACATTTCTTCTTGTACACACAGAAGAAGCTATATCTATAGGTTAGCTGTACCGTTGTAGAGTTATACTGTGAAGAGATCAAGCATTTTGTGCTTCAAGAAAGATTTTAACTTCATATCCAATTCTGCTGCATTTCAGGTTTAGTTGTTAAAGAAGGTTTTTGCACCCATAGTCTAGAAAAACAAGTACCTTAGAGCTTTCCTGGAGGCCAGATAAAACCTATATTTCATTTTGTTTAATATTTCTATGAGGTATGGAAAAGAATGTTTTGAGAATTTTGATACAGGGAATGGAAATAAAAATCTTCTTATATAATTCCATTTTAATTCTTCAAATTATTATAATTATTATTTATTCTCCTTCATTCTTTATTAATTAAATTTATTTATTTATTTTTAATAAAACTGAAATTTTTGTGAAACTTACAATTCCTTGCTGCAGTTAAGTTTTAAGAGCCCTTGTTGCTGAAAATATCAAAAGAGTTTCTTACCTAGTGTCAGCTTTTGTCTCCTTTTGTTTCCTGATGGTCATGTGCTAGGATATTTTCAGAAGTCTAGAGCAAGTCATTGTAAGACTTACTCTTAACTCACCTAGACAGGATATCTTTCTCACAAAATGCAAAACAAAAAAGTAGCCATTACTTTTTCTCACATAAAGGTGGAAATTACTATCCTCACATAAGGTGGAAAATAAATAAATCTTTTACATTTAGTATTAAGGCTTTTTAAGTTGCGATGATCTATATTACTCCTGCTGTGGAAATAGCTATACTGGTATGATGTTGGATCAGCACAGCTAAATTCCCCTTTTCAACTAAATTCCCCTTTTCAACAAATTTCAGCCTCCTGAGATTCTAATTACATTTCAAATCTTCCTGGACTAATTTACTATGAGAAATTTCCTGATCTTTTTTTTTCCCCCTCCATAGAGCAGTCCTTGTGAATTAAAAGTAACACTTAGAAGCAGCAACATTACGCCACATAAAATGAAAAGTATGATTAATATTTTATTGTTTATATTTATCAATATTTAATATTAATATTTAATATTTTGCTAACTGCAGTTTTGACCAATGCTAATAGTAGCACAAGTACAAAAAAGCAGAAAGCACACAATTTCTATGTCTAAAAATAACACACTTTCTAACTTAAAGGTAAATAGTTTTGATTATCTTTATAATGCTCTTTAAAGGGATCTTTTCTCAAAAATTGTCTGTGGCAAATACGTGCTTATCAGAGTTTGACCACAATAATATACTAGATGGTGCAAGAAAACTTTGCCGGGGAAAGAAATAAAACCTATTTTCACCGTGTTGTTTAAATTATTGTGAACTTCTAACAGCTTCTTTTCTCTGACAGACCTGATTAGCTCAGGGGAAGACACTAAGAGGGATATAAAAATGTGTGGAGGGAAGGCATCACGGAGGATCCACCCCCGCACTCTCAGAAAGAAGCTGTGTCTATCATAGGAACTCCCTTGCTGTCTGGGCAGCATATGAGTAAACACAACACCGGTCACAAAACTCGTGGGAAAGAAAACACAAAATGTTTGAAAACCTGGCACTCAACAGCATGAAACTCATTGATTCCACCAGAGGTATGTGGTACAGGGGTCAGGAAACAAGAGGCTCAAAGCTGCTCCCCACACCACTATGAAGAAGACTGTAAGAAAAAAAGAGATATATTCAAAGCAATTATTTTGATCATTCACTTCCTAGGAGTTGTCTTTTCAAGTCAGGAAAAAAAAAAAAAAAGCCATAGGAAAAACTTTGGGCTAGCTATACAATTGCATGGCAGTTGTAGCCCTTTAAAATTCATCATATAATATAATTCATCATATAATTATATAGCATTTTTACAGTGCCACAGTGTTTCACCATTTAGAAGTCCATTAATTAAGACTTCTGTCACTACTTATAAGTCTGTTAAAAGAGGCATTCACTTCAAATTTTCTAGCAAATCTTAGCAAGGAATTCATTGCTGTCTGAATTAAGACACTTGTGGCAAATTCCTGTATGTAGCAAAGAAAGGAAACATAACTGAAAGTTTGGGGTGTATATGTATAATTTTGACCAAATTTTTCAAGCAGAATATTCAGATGGAATCCACAACTGTAGTGTTTTTGTTTATCTTTTTTTTTTTTTTTCTTTCTCTTAATAAACAAAACAAAACAGTGGCTTTCTAACAGTATTTTCATATAGGATTTCAGCAATTTGTTGAGAAGGATAAACCTGGGCCTTATGCTGGAAAGATAAAATCTTTGACAACAATAATCTTTGATGTGTAACATTGAATGGCTGAAGTCAAAGCTTTAACTGAGCCAACGTTTCAAGTAAGTGTCTAAAAGCACATATTTTCTGGTTTTTACTAATGACACTTCTTATTGATACCAAAGGAATAGTGTCTACTTATGAACTTGGCCCCAGGTTTGAAAAGCAGACCTTTGCAGTGGAGTTTTATTGTATTAACTCTCCCTGTAATGTACTGATATATTAATATCAATGTAGCTGTCTAAGTTGAGATTTTACATGGTTGGATAGTAAATTATAAGTATATTTCAGCTTTTTGAATAAGCTTTCCAGCATCCAGACATTTTGTCTGAAGATGTCTGTAATGATCACACAGGTGTAAAACAAAAATGAATGCCAGAAGACACATAATTAAGTGTATAATTAGTGTAGATTTAAGTGTCTATTTTGGAAATTATATCATGACAACAAAATAACATTGTGAATTGTATTGAATGTACATTGAGAACACTTTTATGAATAACTTATTTTTCAAGTTTCGTATTTTTCAAGTTTCTCTTTTTGGATCTCCTTCTGCCTAGATCATCTGAAGTTAAGAATCCAAAATTAAGAAATGAAAAGGAAATGTTTCATTTTTGTCTGTTTCCCTTAGCATAATAAAGAATCGGGTATATTTCTTTGCAAAATTTAAGCAAATGTCTCCACAAACCATAACAATAAAATATCAGAACAACAACAAAAAAAATAGTTGATTTCAGTTCTGTTCTTAAAGAGATATTGTCTCCAAGGCAAAAGAAAATTAAAAAGCAACAGAAAGATAGTAATACTTACACGTCTGCTGTCAGCCTCAATAGACACAGTCTTAGGTAAGATTTTGCCTAAAAGAACCAAGAATGTCCTAAAATGCAGTCCAAATCCAAACAGAGGACGTTTGTCAATACATTAGCTACATTTTGTGAGAACTGTGACAATTCAACAAAAAACACAGGAGTGTGCACAAAGCCCTGAAAAGAATGAAAAAAAAAAATAAAATCATAATAATAACTAAGTAATCCATACATAAATAATACATAGCTAAACTGGCAAAAGACCCGATCTTGGTATGGTTATACCAATAAACACTGTCCTTGCCTGCTCCTGTCAGAGAGCTCAAATCTGGCAAAAAAGGTGTAATTCCGCAAAGGATAGTCTTACAGACAAAAAGTCTCTAGTATAGGCAATACTATAACAAACATACTTATAAAGCAGTGGTTGCATTAGTATATTAATTAAAAATATTTCCTATCTCCTATCCAACATCTTTCACACCACTTCTATTTAGGATACAGAACTCGTAAGGATAAAAATATTAAGACTTTACTAAAGCTAAGGGAGGCATTTGACTTTATGCCTCAAATACCTTCATGATAATGCTATGACACACAGTTACACCCACATGATCACATTGCATAAGAATGTTACTGGATTTTATCTTAATTATTTCTCAATCTCATATCGAATAGGACTTTGCACAATAGAACTGTAGAGTTTTATGCAAATGTCTTCTACCCACCCACACAAAAATTTGAATTAAAATGGGTTGAGAGCCAGACAAGCTATTTACAAAATATCAAGCTTATGAGATATATGTAGATCAAACACTTCTCTTAAACTAGACATCCAACAAAGACAACAAGAAGTGATAAAATGATTCTAATAAGCTTCCAAAACACAACCCTGCAGTTATCAAAAGTGATATTACCTGTACAGTAATTAACGTACTTAATTTATTCAAGCAGTTCAAGATTTGCAAATAGGACTAATGTCTGACTAAAAGTGGAGCCCCAGAGGCAAAATGAAATAATCAGATGCTAAGAAAAAATAATAGCTGTACATGGAAATGTTAAAAACCTCCTACAAAATACATATGACATATTCTAGTAGGAGAATATGTATGACATGGAGAGTAGAGCTCAATGTTCTTAGTGTTGTCTCCAGACAGTACTAATTTGTCTCCAATTAGTAAAAAATGTAGTGCAACTGACTGAACAGACTAGTTGTCACAGGAATATTGTCTCCACCTGTGATCTTGCCACAGAAATCTGTTCCTTGTGCTACTTTGCTCTCAAAAAAAAAAAAAAATGTAGTGACTTGTCCGCTTGTCATGTACTCAATCGTTTTTCTTTTTCTTTTAGTAGAACATCATTTGTGAGAACATGCATTAGTTTAGACACCTCCTCAACCACGTTAGATGCCACTACAGAGGAGAGGATTTGTAGCTGCTTTGGTGGAAATAATAATGAAGTAATTGAAACGGATTATAATACTGTACTTAAGCCACTTGCAACAGTCTGCAAGGCTCTGCATGAGAATTATATACTGAGAAAAGAGTAATGAACTCTTCTCAACTTTTTTTTTTTTTTTTTTTTTTTTTTTTTTTTTTTCCCCAGGCAGCTGGTTAATGCCCTAATCTTTAATAGGAAAATGTTTTCTACACCATTGTAAGAGTAGGTAATTGTTTCCTTATGAGTTTTTTCATTATATCTTTCTGATGCCTTTGCAGTTCTATGTGAGTAACCCTCAGCAATGCAGAAAAAGAAGCCACAGTTTCTGAAGGACAATGGTGGATAGTTGTATTGAGGTGATTCTTTCTCTCCCCCTCTTTCTAAGCTGTAGTTTAAAGATCAGGAAGTTGAAAGAATGTTAACAACTCAAAAGGGAAACGACTTCAAAAAAAAAAAAATGAAAGGAAAGGAAAGACAGCAATTGTACTCAGATCACCTTGTGATGTCCCAGTCCCCAGTCCTTCAGCTGCATGGAACATGGAGGGGGCAAGGAAGGACTTAGAGTCTAACTCAAGCGGCACAATGCTAAAACTCACTTCTAGGGCAAGTACCTGGTCACACCAAACAGGACATAACCACTTCTCCAGCAAACCTTGCAAAATCAACTTGGTATAGTAAGGGTTAAACGCCAGATACTGGAAAATGAAAGGCTCATAGCAAATAATTGGAAAGTTGTGAGAGATAAGTATTTAAGGAAAGAAACAAAGGCTAAATGTCTTTCCACTTCATGCTAAATGGCAGCTTATATTGCATTATTTGTCAGTGGTGCAGCAGTAAGACAGCAGTCTGAGAATGAAATATTTGAAGCTTTATCTTTGTCATTAACTAGGTGTGGGTTATGTTATAGGCAGGTCACGTCAGTTGCTGAGATTCTTCAGATGTAAATTAATACCATTTATTTATTTATTGTAGACTGTTATAAATGAGCTCTCAATCTGAATTTTGTAATATTTATAAAACAAATATTTCTAAAAGGTATAAAAGCTATAAAAAGTATAAAAGACAAGTAAACAGTGCTGGGTGTGTGGGGAGTCTACGCTCCACCAACACGCACACATGAACATCAAACATTCTAAATGTATAGAACATTGCTTTACATACTAAACCCGAGTATGCCTAAACACATTCACGATCAGAAAAGGTAACAAACAGTCCTTTAAGTTCCATGACTTAACAGTCTCCATTTTCCATTCCTTATCTTGATTACAAACTAGTCTCCATTTTCCATTCCTTTTGAACAATATGTCTGGCTTTAAGTTGTCAAGCAACTCAGTCTTCAGGCCTTATGTATCCCGTTCTTCCCAGATTGAAGAAAAGCATATCCATCTCCTTTTCAAGGCCTGGTAAGGCCTTGGTCAAAAGGCACGTCCAAGTCAGCAGGGGGCGTAACAGCAAAAGCCTTCGATGGCTGTAGCAGCAGAGGGGCCCATGGCGTAGCAGTCAGATCAGTAAATGAGTCCGCAGCTCCCTCACTGTCTGGCAAACCACACGTTTCTGACTGTGGTCCCACAGGGCTCTTTAAGTTCTCAGAGACTGCTCGCCAGGTGCCGAGCAATCCCACCGCAACCTTGTCATTTTTGTTGCAGAGTCCCACACCTTGACCTCAATTTGGTCCCATATTTCAGGATCATAAACTGTCCGATTGTTAAGAAGGAGAATAAGCCGTAAGGTTACCAGGACAGTCTTTGTTCCTAAGGACGTATGATTCCCCATAACGCACAACTGCTTACCAGCCAGGGGCAGTTGTGTGCACAGGTCCGCTTCTCTCAGCTTGAGCTTCTTTCCAGCTCCAGTGCGCCTATTTCCAGCGACTTTCAGTACGAGTTTCTCTGAGCAGTTTGCTGAGTCTGGCCGAACCTATCTTCATGAGGCAATCAAAGTGCCTGTTCCCGTCCTGGTCTCCGTTCTGCTAGCCTGTTCCTCTTCACTCCTTTTTCCTGCTTCTTTATTGATCATAACTTCATCACATCGTGTTGCCTTCCTTTTGCTTTTTTTTTTTTTCCTTCTCCTTTCATGAGGGCAGGCTCCCCTCTTATACCCTTCTCTCCACAGCAGTTCTTTTCAAAACAACTTTTCATTGGTCAAACAACTTTGAATATAACAACAGCAGCAAACACCCAGAAATTTCCATGCCTTAACGGCTGGAGAACAAGCAACCCATCTGGAGAACAAGCAACCCATCTGGAGAACAAGCAACCGGAGACTGCATGGAGTCTCCTGAATCACCCTTATTTTTTCTCTTTAAACTCTTTTATATTCCTGATGGCCTCATCGTTAAGAGTCTAATGTTGTCTCGGCCACGGGGCTTTCCAACCCCCATGGCCACATTCCCAAATCTCCCCTTTCTTTATTAATATCAACCATTTTCTCGACACGAATTACCACTCCATATATAACATAGACTATATAATCTTTATCAATGAAACATGAAACATTAAGTCATCCTGACTATTTCTTAAATTTTTCCTCTTACTGTCTGGGATACCATGGAAAGAAATAATATGTTAGAAATCTAGATGAAGTTTAGTGAGTTTTATCAGTGAGTTTGGAAATTTATTACCCTTGTCATCAAGTAAAGGCTCAGTAATATTATGTTTTGATTTCATAAAAAAAGACAGTTTTTTTAATTTAATATTTTCATTGGAAAATAGATTTGATTTTACTTTTTTATAGCCCTAGTTTTATGTCACTTGTTAAATAATTGTTTGATTGTTACCCTATACCTTCAATTGTTGCTTTCATCAAGTGGAAAAGGAACTTCTAACCTTTATTATAAAGTCTTGCTCTAAGATACTTGGTAAAGTCACTTGACATTCTTCTGCCTCAGTTTTCTTAATTTAAAACACGTTTGTTAAGGGTTATCAACCTATATTAATTACTCAAATCTCTACCTCCTTAATAGACACTGTCTTGCAAGGTTTTGTTTTTTTATAAATCATCACTTCTCATTGAAAAGATATTGTCACAACACTTCTGATCTGTTCTAGTTAATATATCACCAGCAGAGACAAACATACTTTTCCTAGATACACATAAATAACATATATGTTATTTTTCAATTTGATATGCTTACAGCTATAGGCCAAATAAATCAAAATACCCTACTCACATATACAATTTATGTTAGCAGATAGCTTTATTTTATTTTATTTTATTTTATTTTATTTTATTTTATTTTTTACATTTGTTTAAAAGACTGACAAAATATAACGCCTGAAAATCAAAGTCTTCTTATCAGATTGTGTGCTTATTTGGTTTGTTTTTGTTTCTTGATTTTGCAACTCTTGCTACTGCCATGCACAGCAGGAAATTCAGCTGAACTCAAAGACTAAGCAGTGGCTTTAGAGTACTTTAGTCAGAGCCAAGTCCTGAGTTAGACGGCAAGTCAGCTAAAATAAGGAAGGTGAAAAATCATAACAGTATAAAAATACTTCATATCTTTCCTATCATAAAGGACACTTCATTCAGTTGTTAATTCATTCAGTGATTTATGTATTTTTTATTATTTTTAAATAAAGGAAGTCATGGAGGGAGCTTGCTAGCTGCAGAATAAACAGAGCTAATTCTGTTTTGGGTGCATACATGTACGTGTGGTTCCTGTTTGACTCAGAGGAGGCCTGAGGCCACAGTTGGGCCCTCAGTGATTTGTGACAGCTGGTGAACTCTCTAAGCAGAAATCAAGGGCTTTGGGTAAGCATCTCAGATTCTTGCCTGGGAAGATGCAAGGTCTTTGTTATAACTTGTATTTCAGCAACCTTTACCTGTCATTAAACCTTATATAAACACAGAAAGTGTGACAATGGGATAAAAGTATTAAACAAATGTAGGCACAGATGCACAAAGGTTGTTGACTCTGAGTGCTGGTTGTTGTCCTCTCCCTTTAACAAGACATGCAGCCCAGCCTGACATATGAACATGGTGGAAAGGAAAATAGCCCAGCCTGACATATGAACATGGTGGAAAGGAAAATAGGTGGAAAGGTGCATTGCATCAGAATGATCAACCCAAAGGACATGTGAATATGACACACTAACTTTTGCAGAGAAAGACCTTCAACTTGACATCACCGTACTATAATATTATCAGTTTGTTGTTGTACTATACCAAGATAATTCAATGGTCCTCCATAAAAAGAGTTTATGCTAAAATAAATATGTTTTAGAAATGAGAACCTCTTAAAATTAATAGATGTGGTATATAGACCTGTGCCTGGTTTTAGATGACCCTTCTAATGACAGCACACAGCACTTTGGAAGCAAAATTGTATGTTTTAAACATTGACTAGGAACAGGTACACAGATTTGCAGACATAATTTTTACCAGAAGTTTTATGCAAGCACGTGAACCCACATCCCAGCAAATGCTCTCTTGAGCTGTGTGATTTGACTAAAATTTCAAGCATTCAGTAAAAGGATAACTTGTCCATCTGCAATGGGATATTCTCATGTTAACTCCCAGAAGAGTAGTGTTAAATTGATGTTATGAGTTTTGTACTGCACCCACAGTACTAGTTCTGACGCCAATTGCATGCAGGTGGATTATAATGTATGATATTGATCTGAAGGATTTTTTTTTTCCTTCAGCTGTATCTTAGCTTCTAGCCTTGATCTTAAAAGTTAAGATGGATGTTAGGCATTATTATCTAGCAGAAAGGGTAAAAAATCAATTTTATCTCCTGGTGCTTCAGTCCCTCATCTTCCAGTACTCAAGCAGTGGGGCTGTAACTACCGTCAGCATAAAATCATTTATTAGATGATGTTATGACAACTTCTGACAGATGAATATATTATGGTATGTACCTTCATGCTCCTGAAATCAACTTTCTGATTAAAGATACGAAAAGAGCACAGCAACCAATCAACTGTTTTTAATGTAGTAATAATTTCATGAAGCACTGCACTGCGGAAGGAAGGTAGTAAGATATAAGAAAAACCTATGTGTAAGCCATGCATTTTCCAAGACTGATGGTAATAGATGGTTGTTACTCATTATAGTTTATGGATTTTAAAGGTGACCCGAACAGACAAAAAAGGACAGTTTCAAAAATTGTTGCTTTTTACTTTAAAAAAGTAATGAAATCAAAGGAAAGATTCTGATCTTTACTAACAGTGTGCTGAGTTACCAGAAAAGATAATCAAAAAAGTTATCAAAAAAGCTGTAATTTTTCATCAACTTCTTTGGAGGGCTTCCTTATGCTTTGGGATTTCGAAGTAAAAGATTGTCTTCCCACCCTGTCTTCAGGGCAAAATTCAGCTTTAGTTGAAGATTTGTGTCAGTATCCCCTGGTCTTTCCTAACCTTTTAAACCTCATTAATCCTTTCCTCCCATATTGTCTGTAATTCAATTTGCTAAATTCATGTGTCATTCAGCTTTCCGTTAGTCCAGTAAATCATTTGATTGTTGATTATTTTACACAGGTAATACAGATCAGGATCCTTGCAAGATCATCGCTACTGAAAGCAACATTGAACTGTTAGTATATCTTTATCATGTTGATGATTCTGTGCTCGTATCTAATAAATTCTTGTATGATACTGTCTACACAATATAGATAAAAATGTAACAGAGCAAGTTAACAAGCTCCACTAGCACTATTTATGCAATCAATTTATGACATTAAATAAAAGATATTATGCAGACTGTTGACCTACCAAAGAAGCTGGATAAGGTAAAGATTATAAAATACACATTATTCTGATCTTTCTTAAAACAATATAGTCAGGGATATTTCTATTTAAAAGTGCCAAATTTTATACTTACTAAAGCTCACTGAATGACACTGTAAATGACTACATATAATGAAATCATCAGAGGATTAGTGTTCTGCATATTTTATAAGATGGTACTAAAATGATAGTAAGATACAACCTATCTCCCTTAACTTTCAAATAGAACTCAATCTATTTTTGGCAGTTTCAACATTGCTATCAAAAACTGAGCCAGAAATCATGAGATTAGATTAAACATCATGTAGTGTAAAATAAATTCTATATATTTATTTTCACATTTCTTTCCACTTTACTTTCTTGTTTCTGAACATTCAAGGTTATTAGAGAAAAGAATTGAAAAAGATATATATATATATATTAGACAGATGATATAGCTGGGGAAAATAACAGCAAAGGTAGGAGTAGTAGAAGTAAATAATTAAACAGCCAACATTATAATGATTTGACTCTATGACTCAAAAACTATAAAGAATTAAATATTTATTAATTAAATTAAATATTGTAATACATGCAGAGACATCTACATTCAGCTTGTATGTAGAAAGCTTTCTGACTTTCATTTCCTGTTTAAAATCAATATATTCTAACGTTCTTTAGAAGAATAAGCTTAAATCTATTGGTGTATGGTCATGCATAATTAAATATATTTTTCAAAATTATATTTAATTTTGAAATTAAGTATATCTGTTTGTTGAGTGGTTTCAGTCAAGATACCTCACAGAAATTCTGACGGAAAAAAATAATTAAAAAAAACTTTTATTATATTTTTACATTAACACATATAACAGTTACATTAACAAGGTCAGAAATATAAATCTCTGTTGTTGTTGTTAGAATAAGTTGATTTTATATTGATTCATGTACATTTTTGAGCATTTTCTTTTAATTTCTCACAAGGTATCCTGCTTAACATAAACAGTCTCTGAGATCAAGTAGGTAAATAAAACCTTTATGTAACTGTCTATTTTTGGCTGTTCATTTTTGTGCCCCAAGATTTGAAAATAATATTTTTTTTTCTTTAAGAAATGAAAAACAGGAGCTTTAGCAGCATGGTATACATTATTGCAATACATGGTAACTAAATATAATAAACCCACTCTTTGTAATAATGTTTATACATGTGACAATACATCAATGAAAATTATTCACTTGTGAGCTCTTAATATAAAGGCTGGCACTGAAGCCAATTGAAATCCCTAAAGGTAATTCTATACCTCTGAAAATAATATTTTGTTGTGCATCACATTCTATGTTTATCATGAAAACAGCACCAAGTAACAAAATAACACGTTTTACTTCCTTCTATGCTGTTGACATGCTATCTTTCATTTTGAAGGATAAAACACACAAGCACACATACAAACTGTGCTTGGAAAGGAAAACTCCTCTAGGGTTGTTATGTACAGGTACCACGATGATAAACCTGCTTTTCTGATGGTGTTGACATCCATTCTCTTCTCATCTGTTTGGGATTCAATTCTGCTCTGCTCTACTCTACTCTGCCTCATGTCTCTCAGTCACAGTGGGTTCAAGGTTGCTGATGACACCAAGCTCTGTAGTGTGGTTGACACACTGGAGGGAAGGGACGTCAGCTGAGAGACGTTGACAGGCTTGAGAGGTGGGCCAGTGTGAACTTCATGAAGCTCAACAAAGCTAAGTGCAAGGTGCTGCATCTGGTCTGGGGCAATCCCAAGCACAAATGTAGGCTGGGCAGAGAATGTATTGAAAACAGCTCTGAGGAGAAGGACCCAAGGGCTGGTGGATGAGAAGCTCATCATGACCTAGCAATGTGCACTTGTGGCTCAGAAAGCCAACCATATCCTGGGCTGTATCAGAAGAAGCATGTCCATCAGGTCAAGGGAGGTGATTCTCCCACTCTACTCTGTTATTGTGAGACCCCACCTGGAGTACTGTGTTCAGCTCTGTGGGCTCCAGCACAAGAACGACATGGACTTATTAGAATGAGTGCACATGAAGATGATCAGAGGGCTGGAGCACCTTTCCTATGAAGACAGGCTGAGGGAGTTGGGGGTTGTTCAACCTGGAGAAGAGAAGGCTCCATGTTGTATTGGCCTTCCAAAAAGGGCCTACAGGAATCTGGGGATAAACTCTTTGTCAGTGATAGGGCAAGGAGTAAATGTTTTAAACTAAAAGAGGGTAGATTTAGATTAGATATTGTGAAGAAATTCTTTACTCAAAAGGTTGTGAGGCACTGGAAGAGGTTGACCAGAGAAGCCGTGGATGCCCCATCCCTGGAAGTGCTGGGTTGGATGGGGCTTTGAGCAACCTGGTCTTGTGGGAGGTGTACCTGCCAATGGCAGAGGGTTGGAATTAGATGATCTTTAAGGTTTCATCCAATCTAAACCATTCTATGATTACATGATGCTACATCTGGATAAGGGATAGTGAATTGAGATTATTTTCTAAACTTCCATCTATTTTGAAGAATGGACAGAGAACTTGGGCTGTAATAGCAGATATAACTGTTTTATTCCAGTGAGAACATGTCCCAGTGTATTCCTATACAGGTAAACGAATCCAAATACTTAGAAGAGCAATGCTATCCCAAAGAGAAATTTGTTTAATCCTCATCGTTAGTTAGATATTACTCAGATCTTCAGTGGCACAACAGTTTCTTGTTGCAAAAAGAACGTAATTGATAAATTAGTTTGGTATCTAACCAAAAAACGTTGGCATTCATAAAAATCCAAGAAAAAAAGAACAAACTAAGTGTGACAGCAGGTTTCAATTCATTCCCCATGTCCACAAAACTAAAATTTTCATAAAAAAGAAATGTGGCTGATCTATACTAACAACAACCTTCCAGGTTTAGATCTATTTTTTACCTTTAGATCTATTATTTACCTTCAGTCAAACTGTAGATTATGTGTCATATGCATTGTATTGTTATTTTTAAATTGTCTGTCAGAATAAATAAATAAAAAGAATGTAAATCAGGAAGATTGCATAGAAATTCAGTATAAAATTAATTGCATCAGGTTAATGTATTTGTGTGTATTTAAAGTTGTGGATTTCTGCAGAGCATAATTCAAGGTAGGACTTAAAAACAACATTAAACAGCTGTCATAAAGCTGAGGGAGACTAATATCAGAAGAATGATAACTGAAAATACAGAAAACACAACATATCAATCATATCAAGAAATCAGAGACTTTTTTTGTTCTTTTTTAAATATGTTTCTGTGTGGACTGCTTGCCACACACATTTGTGGAGTGGTAGTTTTGGATCTGTTTTTCTTTTTTTTCTTTTTTCTTTTTTTTTATTATTTTTTATTTTTTCCCTTGGGAAAGCACTGCTTCTCTTAAAAAGATTGTTTTGTCTGAAGTGGTTTTTGTTGTTGTTGTTTTGTTTGTTTTTTGTTTTGGCTGTTTGATTGGTTGTTTTTTGTTTTGTTTTGAGCTTATATTTTTATTTTATCTTACAATGTTCAGTTCTAGTACATAGGTTGGTATGTATTATTTAGGTCTGAACACTTAAAAATTTTTCCTTGAAAGGGAATGTCTGGACTGACCTGCCCTGTAGCTACATTACCCCTTAATCTATATTTCTTCTATCTCAAGAGAAAAGCATTGCTTTTTCAGGATTTTGTACTTTATAAATAATTTCTTTCAGATCATGTTCAAGAAAACTGAGCATATTAATTAAAAAGGCATAATGGAAACAGTTGTACAATGTTATTCATTTTAAACAACTATTGCAACCTGGATATTCTAAGGAATATAGGCCTAATTTCACACATTATGAGCCTAAGCTCTGCTTTCTACAACATGTAGGCAATTAGATGAAAAGAGCCTGTTGCAAAGGGCAAACTCTAGGAGGGTGCACATTCCCCAGATCTCCTCAGCTTCAGTGGAATTACATCTCCTGAAGTCCAAAGCAATTCTGAACTCTTGAAAACACCTGCTTGTGAGTTATTTTTTCAGCTCATGTCTGAGCTGCTTCACTTCTGCGACAGCCTTTTGATGAGGGAACAAAAATAAACCAAAATGATAAACTTCAAAATGATAAGTTATGTAAATGTCACACATGTAGAGTAATATGTTGTTCCTGAGAAATAATATTGTCAAGCATACTTTTGGGCATGTCTACATGTGCTCATAACACTGCTCTTTTCACTGTTGTTTGGATTGAATATTACTGCCACCTAAAATCCACCTCCTGTGAGGAGCTTCAAAAATCCTTCCATTAAGGTTCAGAAACTGAAAGCTTCACTTTATTGTGGTTTAACCCAGCTGGCAGGTAAGCACCACTCCCCCCCCCCTCCCTGCCCCCGCCTCCCCACTCTGTGGGATGGGGGAGAGAACTGAAGAAAAAAAAAAGTGAAAGCTTGTGAGTTGAGGTAAAGACAGTTTATTAGGACAGAAAATAAGGGAAAGTAATAATAATAATAATGATAATAGTACTACCACTAATAATGTGTACAAAACAAGTGATGCACAATGCAATTACTCACCACCCACTGACTGATACCCATCCCATCCCTGAGCAGCGGTTCCCCACACCCCCCCATATTAATTGCTCACCATGATGTCAGATGGTATGGAATATCCCTTTGGCCAGTTTGGGTCACCTGTCCTGGGTCTTTCCCCTCCCAGGTCATGTTGCACCCCCAGCCTGCTCACTGGCAGGACAGTGTGAGAAGCTGGAAAGTTCTTGGCTTAGTGTAAGCGCTGCTCTGCAACAATTAAAAGATCAGTGTGTTATCAACATTATTCTCATCCTAAATCCAAAACAGAACAACATAACATCTACTAGCAGGAAAATTAACTCTATCCTAGCCAAAACTAGGACACACTTTTAAAGCAATCAAATGAATCATTTTGCATAGCTATTACCACTTTGTTTACGGGTCTAAATAAGCAAGCAAGCAAACAAGGTGTGATAATGGAGTTTGTGGCTGAGCACTGGAGCACTGAGGATGCCATAGATAGAACCAGATGGTTTTACACTACAGGACTACAGGGATATGGTTGTCAAAGTGACTGGTACTGTTACTCTCACAGACAATGAAAAAGGATTAGGACAGCTGCAAAGATGTCATATAATTCTGTGCTAGGTCTGGAGAAGAGGTGGTCTTTGACATCCCTTCCTACCCGAGCCATTCTATGATTCTATGATTTTATGATTCTATGATCTCTCGTATCTAAATCATATCCTGGAGATCTATAGTAGGTAACCACTTATATGCAGCATCTCTTTTATCAAAAAGAGATAAAAAATATTATTTTCCCCAAGCAAGTAATCTTTTATCTGTACCATCCCTGCTTTTTCTAGTTTTCTATTTGTTGCATTAGTAATGTATGATGACATCCTAGTGCTTTATCTTTAACTGTTTGTTCAATATTTGTATTCCAGTTATGATTATCATTGTCATCTTAAATGTTGCATTGTCACTCTCAATGGATACTAATGCCTGAGAAGCCACTTATGTGAGTGGCATTAATTACATCCTTACACGTTGTTAAGGCCAATTGTATTTAGCAAGTCTTATGTTAAAGGAAAGCAGTAGTAATAAGAAAAATAAAATAAGAAAAGTAAAATAAGGAAATATCAGTATGACTATTCTGTGGCTATTTCTTCTGCCTCTCTTTCTGATAGGCATAGCAAGAATTTAAGTTGCAATCTAGAACAATACAGTGCTTTCCCATTCAAGGTGACTGCAAATTTAGTTCTTCCTGGCAGCATAAATTATTCACCTCTCAAGTTTTCCTTCTGACACTGAAATAGGTTGCACAAGAAAATGAGTCTAGCAACCTTGAAATGGAAACAAATTGTAAAGAAGGGGTAGCAAAACATCTAAACACTCCTGCCACATCTTGTTAGCAGATGGAATCTGTAATACCAGTCACTAGTGCTTGCAACTCCAGTGCAGTTAAGGGAAAGGAAGCATTCATCAAACCATTTTTTTCTCATTCTTCAAACAGAGGGCTGTTTACATCATGTCAGCAAATGATTACCCTTTGCTGCTGTTGTTGTGCTACCTATTGGAAAAGGTGAAGAGGTTATGTTTTGATATCCCATGGAGGTGTTGATTAAGGAAACAAAGGAAGCTAGTTCTTAACACAGAAGAACAAAAAAAAAAAAAAAAAAAAAAAAAAAGGAAGGAGGTAGGCATCATCCCACTCACATCTTGGACATGAGAAATTGAGAAATGATGATAAATGGATTCTTCTGGGAGAGAATGATGAATTCAACGCACAAATGCATACATATATCAAGGGAGAACCAAACGCTCTAAAGGCTTTCCCTTCCTACTGGGTAATGACTTTAGGCCCTTTCTTTAGTTTTAGGTCCTTATTCATGTTTCCTTGGCTACTTCTTAAGGCTTACCTAAGAATGTAATGTAACCTGTATAGTAGTCTGAAAATGTAAAATGGTAAATGATTGGGCCATCAGTGTAAAAAAATAGGGCTTTGTAAACAGAAAATGTTGAGAATTATTGTTTTAGGCATTGGATTTTTGTAGGGTCTTTGTCAACAACAAGAACAAATTTAACAGCTCATGAATTTGAGTCTTGGTGACAGAGACTTCAACTCAGAGAAGACACATGAAATAATTCTACTGCTAAAAGTGGAATTTGGCTTATTTTAAAATATCAGATGTAACTGCAAAAACTATACTAGCTAGATTTCCATATTTTAATTTGGTCCAGGCCATCTTCAAGGTCTGTTTTTTATTTTTTTTTATTTTTTTTTATTTTTTTTTATTTTTTTAATACGTGCATTTCACCACTGTTGAAGATGACTGTTTTTTCTTCCTCAGAGATTTAGTTGAATATCTAGGTTTAGAGAAGTATTTAGAAAATTATTCTGTATGTATGTAAAACAGAAAACAGTATATTCATTTAGGATTACGGACCTACATGACCTTCTTTGTTTCCTTCTAAATCATTCTGCAAACAATTCAAACCTTCACCTGCGTGATGACTTTATTTTACTTTCCTTAAGATTTAAAAATCTTGTAGACCTTCAGTTCCTTTTCTATCTTAGATGATGAATTCAATTATATATATATATATATATATCTGTAAAAAGCATACATTCTTATTGTATGGTAAACTGAATTTTAGGATCTCAGGAATGTTGCTTAGTAAGTGGTTATTATATTACACAGTTTATATTCTTCCTTCTCATTTATATTTATCTCTAGTCCAAAAGAGACTTCATCCTTTCTAGAAGTGGCAAAATTCTACCAAGTGTATTGCATACAACCTCTTTCAGTTCAACTATCTACATTTTAATTGACTGTTTCCAGCTTTTTTACCATGCTTTTTGAAGTATGACTGCCTTTCCTTGTTATCCTCTGAAACTTGTACACAAGTAACCAATACTCCCTTACTTCTGCCCCAATATCTTCCTGTCTGTGCACTTGAGTGAATCCTACAAAAAGCAGCATCTGCTAGAACTGAAATTCACTTGTCCTTAGTTATGCTCTACAGGACAATGCTGGATTCTGTATTGCTTCTGTTCCCAGACACAGTCCCTGAAGAAGTTAACCTGCACTTGAGAGCTCAAATATGATAAATACATATACATTTATCTCAGTGAATATTGGAGGTGAAATACAGCTACTTTGAATGTTTATAATGATAAAACTATCTCAGTTTTATATTCAAAGAAAATGAGAAGCCGCATCTCATACACATAATTAAACCAAAATTTATATTTTGGTTTAGAAAAAAAAATAATAAAGAAAGGATAAAAAAGAAACTTCATCTCAGATTTTTCTCTTTTTTTTTTTTACTTATAACAAATTTATTTATAATGAAAAATTAAATTTATTATAACAAAAAGTGCAGCCATCATTTTTGAGGCTTTTGGGACATCAATGACTGTAATTACTATGTCTGCCTACAACTAGAGCAGTCTAGAGATTTCTACAATGTTTTTATTCTGAAGAATGTAACTGGAAAAAATGTATATGACGAATTTATCATATTGATGAAACAGGGCAGAACAGAGTATATGACTATATAGCAATACAGGCAGAGCTGTATTGACTACCACTGACTATCATAGCTGGCTGATATACCCATGAAGGAATATGGACAAAGAAGAGACATAACGACTCTGGTATGCCATGTAGTTCTGTTTTACCTATATAGCTGAGTAACTTCCCATTTCACAACTTCAGTCAGCCCTAGTAATTTTGCAGGTGACAATCCTCCACCCCCGATCACTAATAGGAGACACTAATGACAGAATGGAAAGCCTAACCTACCATTAAAGGCATACCTTTAAAATGGTATGAAAAATGTTAACCAGAAATATAGTGCATTGATGAGTTATCTGCCTGCCATAAAAGCTTTTTGTCTTTTGTTTTCTTTATATATTTCTTATATATTTCTTTATATATTTCTTATATATTTCTTTACCTGTCATTTGTTATTTGACTTAACATGATATACAAAACGCTGTTTAAAGAATCTGAACCTTGAAACAAGCCATCTGACATACCCATAACACTTTGACTGAGCATGATTGTAGACAGGGTATACAGAGTGGAACAGGCATGTTAAGCATGAAAATGTCTGCTTTTACAGCAATACTCTAACCCCTGTTAGCCACAAAAGTTTTGAACAACTGGGAAATGTGCAATCAGCTTGTCATTAATACAATACAACACTACTTTTCTTATTTCTGACCGAATGGTTATATGCTATTTATTTGGCAGTTCTCCTCAACTTTTCTCTGTTTCTGATTCGAAATTGCAGGTGCATGGTAACTGACAGCTAACACTGTAACTCCTGCATGGGACTGCTAGGTTTTATGATCTTAGGTTAGGTAATTCTCACCACTGCTGTTGATGTTATGAATGGCTAGCATAAAAAGAACACATGATTAACTTTAACTAAGTCACAGACATTGACAATAAAAAGAAAATTGTGATTTGCACTGCATAAGCCTAGATAGTTAAAGCAGACCTTTTAAAAACAGCACTGTTTTGAGTGTATTTGAAACTTTTACTCCTTCAAGCTAAGTATTTGACAGCTAAGTATATGTATAAACCAACAACATACATGAACTGTACAGATGTGGTAGTGTAGCTGGAGGGACTGTTTCACAATCAGAAATTCAGCAGTATCACTAAGGCTACAACTGTTTGCCAAGGTATGCAAGTTAATGCTTTCTTTTAAAGAGCATATTAGAGCATAAGGTACAATTCTACACCTGGAACTGGTATATCACCTGAATTAAGCATGGGGTTTAGTAATTTTGGATTTCTGATAACTTTTTACTTTAATCTGTAAACTGTATTTTCAATCTCCTCAAAGTTGCATGACCAGACCTAGGATCACTGAGTTCCCCAAACCCTTCCTGAAGCCTTTTCAAAAGTCATTCACTTCATATAGCACATCACAAAGGATGTCAGATTATTACATAGCAGCACCTGGAGACCTCTATTCCTTACAGCTGAGAAGTTACAAGACACAATTGGTTTGTATACCACTGTATACCACTTCAGCAACTACAGAAACTGGAATTCAGATTTGGATTCAGTCTCAGGTGCAGTACTTGGAGGCTGCAGTCATTCTCCAAATAAGTCAAGAATGACAGACCAACTTTCCATATTTGAAATATATATATATATATATTTTTTTTTTTTCAAACAGAAAAGTACAATGTGCAGTACTATATAGGTATTGACATGAGGATATCCATAGGAGATCAAAGGGGAAAGACAACATTTCATTAATTAATTGTGTAAGCTGGAAAATGAGCTTTAATTACTATTTTTTAAAAGAAGGAAAATATTTCTATATCCTGTATCTGAATAAATTGGCATTACAGTAATAGAAACATGAGAATAAATTAAAGATCAGACTTGCAAAGGATTTTGAGAGATGATCTAGCTTATTCATTCTCCCAGGCCATAACTGTTATAATTTTGCCTTTCTTAATAACAAAAAGATATAAAACTCTGTAGCTAGGAGCACTGCTAACTGAAGCAGAAATGTATAAAGTGTGTTTATGGCAAGGAGTGAATCAAAGATAAAAGAGTGAAACTACAGTGAGGAACTCGAGGCACTGGTCACAGATCCAAAACAGGCTGCATCCCAAGGTGATTTAATATATTAAGATAAAATATAAAAATAATTTAAAATACTATGAATTGTTTTTAAAATACTATTTTATAAAGAAAGGTGGTTATAATAACTTAGTAATAGTAATTTAATAGTGATAATACAACGTATGCAAAATGTAATACATAATATATAGTGTATATGATGAGGTTATATGATGATTATAATGTTTTATATATTGCATACAATTTACCATATATTTCATAATAACATTATTATAATAACACATTACTCTTATAATTACCTAAAAATATCTTAATGTTCAGAGATACTGAAATCTGCAATTTGTTCAGTGGAAAAACCTAAACAGCCAGGAAATTTAACAACATGCTGTTGAGTTTGTTTTATTTAATTCTTGATAGATGAGATCTTATTTCTCTCTTCTCATCCTGATGTTTTTGCTCTCTTTTGCACCAAATTGTGCTGCCACACTTAGGGCAAAATCCTCCTTCTCTACTTCTGTTTTGGAGCAGCTTTCCTGTAATTTGTTGGCTCATTAACTCATAAAATCATATGAAATGCTCTCATCTTTCAGGTATGTGAGTTTTAGCTTCTCTTTCTTTTTACTGACATACTAATACAATATTATTCAGACTATGAGAGTTCATATCAAGACATTCTGATCCTACTACCAGATTTGACATAGGCTTAGTGCATTCCTCTAAGACTAAATCAATCTCTTTGAAAGACAGAAAAAACAACAAGAAGTAGAAACAATATGAAATGTATCCCTTATAGATATCAGCCCATAAAATTGATTTAATTTGTTCATCATGAATAGAAGCATTCTGTAACATAAATTAAGCTAATTTAGGAGCTTGTTAGTTTAAAAAATGCTACCTACATTAAAATGGAATGATGCTGTGATATGATCAGAATCACTGACTATCTGAGAATATCTCCAGTACATACTTATTCCAAATGGATTAATTATAAGAATTCATGGCTTGATTTTCAAAGTTGTGCACTCCCACAAACTAGCAGATTTCTTAGTTATACATGAAGTTAGTAATTTTTATGTGCAAATAACTTACTAGATTATTCACATAACAAATTATTTTATATGCATGCATTTCATAGTTACCATTTTCCCTCTTGTGTTTATGGGCATAAATAAGGGTTTCAAATAATTAGGAAAATTTATCTGTTACTTCTCTACGTTTCTTCTTACAGAGAACCTTTACTTTGGTTTTGTAGCTGGGGCACCAAACTGTGAACTTTTTGATTATTATACTTTTTAAGTATAAAGCAAAGGAATATGACATTCTTAACAATCTTCCTTTATAACAGTTCCCAGGGCTTGGAGGAAATGGGTCACTGGTGTTGTTAACAGTATTGAACAGTTCACTGATGCGAAGAAATATATTTTTTCTTTCTGACATGGCAAAAGTAACAGAAGAGAAAGGCTCTTGTTCACTGGCACTTAACCATACTGTCTTCTACCAGTCATGCAACAAATACATCTAATATTTTATTGAAAGGAATCAACAGACTAACACAACTAGACAACTCAACATTTAATACTGTGTTCCATGCCTGTCAATGACTTACTGTTTAACCCTGTAGACATAGTTCATTTAGCCAATGTACAATTGAATATATTAATATGTACATAAACCATGAAGAGTTTTGATAACATACTTTGCTTAAAAGTTTATGCAACATGGTCTGTTTTGATGTTACAAAACACACATAAGAACATATCGTACATAATGGTAGGGCAAGCAGCAGAATGTTAAGAAAAATGTTTAGCTTTGCCAATTGCTAGAACTTTAACTTTTTTTTTTTTTTTTCATTTTAATTTGGGATAAATAATAGTAATCAAAATCTGAATTTAGCTAAAGTATATATTTATGTCTGTCAGAGCTGTGTATTTCAGTGAAATGGTCCTTCAGTGATGTGGTATGCACTAGCCTTAGAAAAGGTATTAATTGCAATGGAAAACAGGAATCAAAAGAGTAAAATTTCTGAATGTCTTAACTAATGGTGTAACCTTGAAAATTTCCAGCTAGTGATTTGCCTTATATGCCTGATGAATTGAATACAAATATTGATTCAAATTGTATTTTATTACTCAAATATGTAAAATTGTCTGGATTTTTTTTTTTTTTTTTTTTTTTTTTTTTTTCAGTATCAGAGTCTAAATCTTTATAATACTATTAAAATTTTATGCCTCCAAAAAAAACATATTTTTAATTGTCTGTTGTATGAAGGCTAACCATGTCTACATGTGTTCAGTTTAAGGTATAATATTTGGAAAGTGTTTCAGAAGCACTCTCTGTAAAACATTCAGTAACGAACAACTGGTTACAATAGATATTAATTAAGGATTATATATCACATTAAGGATTATATATCACATATATTACACATCTATCATTATAAGAGTATTGTTTTAAAAAATAATAATTAAAAAAATAAAGTGAACAAACATGCATTTGTCCTGCTATCGGGGTAAATGAGAAAAAAAAGTGAAGCAGACCCTAAAGGAAAGAGTATATATACCCTTGTTACTGTTCCATATTTACCACTGTTCCAGCAGAATCTGTGGGAAGAAAGTCATTCAGAATGGAAGCTTTTATTTTCTTTGTAAGATAAGATTGTAATGCAAGGGGACAGATAAAATAAAACCAGATGGCAACACTTTTAGAGAATGAAAATCACATTTACATCTGAACTTTGATGATGTTCAGGTAATCCGGATCCCAAAATTCTGGTTGGGATTTATATCTAATCACCTCTGCCTTTTGGTTCACATCAGTGTAAACACTTAGATGAAGGTTTGGGATAATTTCTAAACTAAACAAAGTATCTACATTGCTTTCCAGCTGAAGCCTAGAGATCTATTTGTAATACAATACTGGTCTATTTCTTTTCAGGACTACTGATTTTCAAATCTGTGAGGACAATCTATAAGTATGGAAAAGAACACAATTCAGACCAAATTTTCAAATTCAATGATTTAAATCTTTATCAAAAAGAAATATCACAGAATCACAGAATGGTAGGGGTTGGAAGGGACCTCGAAAGATCATCAGGTCCAACCCCCCCTGCCAAAGCAGGTTCCTCAGAACAGGCTGCCCAGGTAGGCATCCAGACAGGCCGTGAATATCTCCAGAGAAGGAGACTCCACAACCTCCCTAGGCAGCCTGTTCCAGTGCTCCATCACCCTCACCGTGAAGAAGTTCTTTCGCATGCTGGTGTGGAACTTCCTGTGCTCTAACTTGCAGCCATTGCCCCTTGTCCTATTCCCACAAACCACTGAGAAGAGGTTGGCTACATCCTTCTATCCCTCACCCCTCACCCCTCAGATATTTATATACATTGAGGAGATCCCCTTCCCAACCTGGTTCGCCCCTCTGACTATTATCTTATTTTGATAGTCCAGGCGGGCAGTGATGACATTGAAGGGAGAAGCCTCAAAGCTATCAAACGGGACTTTAGGGGGCTGGGGCGATTACTGGAGGGAGCGGGAGTATAGGTGGTGTTTTCGTCTCTCCCTATGGTGGCAGGGAGGGGTACTGACAGGACACAAAAAGCTCACCTGATAAACACATGGCTCAGAGGCTGGCGCCAGCACAGAAATTTTGGGGTTTTTCACCATGGGACGCTTCACTCGGCACCCGGTCTGATGGCTGCAGACGGGTCCCTGTCTCTAAGGGGAAAACGGATCCTGGGCCAGGAGCTGGCGGGGCTCATTGAGAGGGCTTTAAATTGGTTAAGAAGGGAGATGGAACTGAAACAAGGCTTGTTGGAGCTGTGCCAGGGGGAACAATGGCAAGGCCGGGGGATAAGGCAATGGCCCAGCTGAAGTGCATCTACACTAATGCACGCAGCATGGGTAACAAACAGGAGGAGCTGGAAGCCATCATGCAACAGGCAGGCTACGACTTGGTTGCCATCATGGAGACGTGATGGGACCACTCTCATGACTGGAGTGCTGCAATGACTGGCTGTAAGCTCTTCAGAAGGGACAGGCAGCACAGAAGGGGTGGTGGTGTGGCTCTCTATATTAGAGAATCTTTCGATGTTGTGGAACTCGAGGCTGGGAATGACAAGGTTGAGTCCCTTTGGGTTAGGATTGGCGGGAAGGCCAACAAGGCTAGCGTCCTGGTCGGGGCCTATAATAGACCGCCGAACCAGGATGAGGAGACAGATGAGGAGTTCTACAGGCAGCTGACAGAAGTTGCGAAATTGTCAGCGCTTGTTCTCGTGGGGGATTTCAGCTTCCCTGACATATCCTGGAAGCACAACACAGCCCAGAGAAAGCAGTCTAGGAGGTTTCTGGAGAGCGTGGAAGATACCTTCCTGACGCAGCTGGTTAGTGAGCCTACCAGGGGTGGTGCCCCGCTAGACCTTCTTTTCACAAACAGAGAAGGACTGGTGGGAGATGTGGTGGTCGGAAGCTGTCTTGGGCAGAGTGACCACAAAATAGTCGAGTTCTCTATTCTTGGCGAGGCCAGGAAGGGGACCAGTAAAACTGCTGTATTGGACTTCTGGAGGGCTGACTTTGAGCTGCTCAGGACACTGGTTGGCCGAGTCCCTTGGGAGGCGGTTCTGAAGGGCAGAGGAGTCCTGGAAGGCTGGGCACTCTTCAAGAAGGAAATCTTAATGGCGCAGGAGCAGTCTGTCCTCACATGCCCAAAGATGAGCCAGCATGGAAGAAGACCAGCCTGGCTCAACAGAAAGTTGCAGCTTGAGCTTAGGAGAAAAAAGAGGGTTTATAATCTTTGGAAAAGAGGGCAGGCCACTGAGGAGGACTATAAAGAGGTAACGAGGCAGTGCAGGGACAAAATTAGAAAGGCCAAAGCTCATCAGGAGCTCAATCTGGCTACTGCCACTAAAGACAACAAAAAATCTTTTTACAAATACATCAGTGCAAAATGGAGGACTAAGGAGAATCTCCATCCTTTACTGGATGCAGGGGGAAACCTTGTTACAAAAGATGAGGAAAAGGAGGAGGTGCTTAATGCCTTCTTTGCCTCAGTTTTTAGCAGCAATACCGGTTGTTCTCTGGATACCCCGTACCCTGAGCTGGTGGAAGGGGATGGGGAGCAGAATGTTGCCTTCACTATTCACGAGGAAATGGTTGGCGACCTGCTACGGCACTTGGATATGCGCAAGTCAATGGGGCCGGATGGCATCCACCCGAGGATACTGAGAGAACTGGCAGAGGAGCTGGCAAAGCCGCTTTCCATCATTTATCAGCAGTCCTGGCTATTGGGGGAGGTTCCAGTTGACTGGCGGCTAGCAAGCGTGACACCCATCTACAAGAAGGGCCAGAGGGCAGACCCGGAGAACTATAGGCCTGTCAGTTTGACCTCAGTGCCAGGGAAGCTCATGGAGCAGATTATCTTAAGAGTCATCACGTAGCACTTGCAGGGCAAGCAGGCGATCAGGGCCAGTCAGCATGGGTTTATGAAAGGCAGGTCCTGTTTGACGAACCTGATCTCCTTTTAAGACAAAGTGATGCGCTTGGTGGATGAGGGAAAGGCTGTGGATGTGGTCTACCTAGACTTCAGCAAGGCTTTTGACACCGTTTCCCACAGCATTCTCCTCGAGAAACTGTCTGCTCGTGGCTTGGACTGGCATACGCTTCGTTGGGTTAGAAACTGGCTGGATAGCCAGGCCCAAAGAGTTGTGGTGAATGGAGTCAAATCCAGTTGGAGGCCGGTCACTAGTGGCGTTCCCCAGGGCCTGGTGCTGGGGCCGGTCCTCTTTAATATCTTCATCGATGATCTGGACGAGGGCATTAAGTGCACCCCAGTAAGTTCGCAGATGACACCAAGTTAGGTGCGTGTGTCGATCTGCTCAAGGGTAGGAAAGCTCTGCAGGAGGATCTGGATAGGCTGGACCGATGGGCTGAGGTCAACTGTTTGAAGATCAACAAGGCCAAGTGCCAGGTCCTGCACCTGGGGTGCAACAACCCCAAGCAGAGCTACAGGCTGGGAGAGGAATGGTTGGAAAGCTGCCAGGCGGAGAAGGACCTGGGAGTATTGGTGGATAGTTGGCTGAATATGAGCCAGCAGTGTGCTCAGGTGGCCAAGAAGGCCAACAGCATCCTGGCCTGTATAAGAAGCAGTGTGGCCAGTAGGTCTAGGGAAGTGATTGTCACCCTGTACTCGGCTCTGGTGAGGCCGCACCTCCACCTTGAGTACTGTGTTCAGTTTTTGGCCCCTTGCTACAATAAGGACATGGAGGTGCTTGAGCGAGTCCAGAGAAGGGTGATGAAGCTGGTGAGGGGTCTGGAGAACAAGTCCTACGAGGAGTGGTTGAGGGAGCTGGGCTTGTTCAGCCTGGAGAAGAGGAGGCTCAGGGGCGACATTAGTGCACTTTATAAGTACGTTAAAGAAGGCTGTAGTGAGGTGAGATGAGTGTAGTGAGGTGTATTCTCCCACGTACCTGGTGACAGGATGAGTGTGAATGGGCTAAAGTTGCGCCATGGCAGTTTTAGGTTGGACGTTAGGAAGAACTTCTTTACCAAGAGGGTTGTTAGACATTGGAACAGGCTGCCCAGGGAAGTGGTCGAGTCGCCATTCTTGGAGGTCTTTAAAAGACGCTTAGATGTAGAGCTTTGTGATATGGTTTAGTGGAGGACTTGTTAGTGTTAGGTCAGAGGTTGGACTCAATGATCCTGAGGTCTCTTCCAACCTAGAAATTCTGTGATTCAGTCTTCTTTTCTCCAGGATGAACAGACCCAGGTCTCTCAGCCTTTCTTCATAGGGAAGATGCTCCAGGCCCCGTATCATCTTTGTGGCCCTCTGCTGGACTCTTTGCAGGAGATCCCTGTGTTTCTTATACCGGGGAGCCCAGAACCAGACACAGTACTCCAGGTGAGACCTGAGCAGGGCAGAGTAGAGCGGGAGGATCACCTCCCTTTACCTGATGGCCACGCTCCTTTTAATGCACTCCAGGATCTTATTAGCCCTCTTGTCACAAGGGCACACTGCTGGCTCATGGTCAACCTGTCGTCCACCAGGACCCCCAGGTCCTTCTCCTCAGAGCTCCTCTCCAGCAGGTTGTCCCCCAGCATGTACTGATACTTCGGGTTGTTCCTTCCCAGGTGCAGGACTCTACACTTGCTCTTATTAAATCTCATTTGGTTTCTTCCTGCCCATCTCTTTAGCCAGTCCAGGTCTCGCTGAATGGCAGCACAGCCTTCTGGCGTGTCAGCTACTCCTCCCAGCTTTGTGTCATCAGCATACTTGCTGTGGGCAGACACTATTCCCTCATCAAGGTCGTCAATCAAGATGCTGAACAAGACTGGACCAGCACCGACCCCTGGGGAACACCACTAATCACAGGTCTCCAGCCAGACTCTGCGCCACCAATCACCACCCTCTGAGCTCGTCCAGTCAGCCAGTTCTCAAGCCACCTTACTGTCCACTCCTATATCCCACACTTTCTCAGCTTTGCTAGTAGGATGTCATGGGAGACCCATTCTCCAGGACCTTTCAAAGATGATAGAGAGCGGTTCGGTGATCACATCTGCCAGCTCTCTTAGCACACGCAGATGCATCCCATCGGGACCCATGTATTTGTGTACATTGAGCCCACTCAGACGCTCACAAACCACTCTCACATCCACCAGGGGGGAGCCCTCCATTTCCCAGACCCTTTGTCCTATTGCCAGGGGTGAGGAGTCCCGGGGGAGTCCTTGAAGCAAAGACTGAAGCAAAGAAAGCATTCAGTATCTCTGCCTTCTCAGCATCTCCCGTGACCAGGACACCCCCCCTCATTCAGCAAGGGACCCACATTATCCCTAGTCTTCCTCTTGGTGTTTACATACTTGAAAAAACCCTTCTTATTATCCTTTATCTCTTTTGCAAGCCTCATCTCTAGGTGGGCTTTAGCCTTCCTCGTCACGTCCCTGCAGGCCCTGACAACACATCTATACTCCTCCCAAGAGGACAGGCCCTTTTTCCACATTTCATAGACCTTCCTCTTCCTTTTGATCTTATTGATGAGCTCCTTGCTCATCCACATGGGTTTCCTGCCCCCCTTCCCTGATTTCCTACTCTTTGGGATGCACTGATCCTGAGCATGGAAGAAGTGCTGCTTAAAAGTAGTCCAGCTCTCACATGTACCCTTGCCTTCTAGCAACCTATCCCATGAGATACTCCCAAGCAGGTCCCAGAAGAGGTCAAATTTGGCTCTTTGAAGTCCAGGGTAGCAATCCTGTTTTTAGCCTTACTTCCTTTGCCTAGTTCCACCTGGAACTCCACCCTCTCTTGGTTGCTGCATCCCAAGCTGCCCCCAGCCTTCACATCCCTAACAAGGCCATCCCTGTTGGTAAGAACAAGGTCCAGGAGCACCCCCCTCCTCATCGGCTCCTCCACCACATGCATCAGAAAATTGTCCTTAACGCATTGTAGGAACCATTTGGACTGCTTGTGCCTAGCCGAGTTGCTTACCCAGCAGATGTCTGGGTAATTGAAGTTCCCCATGAGGACCAGAGCTCTTGATCATGAGGCTACTAGCAGCTGCTTGTAGAAGGCCTCATCGACTTTCTCCTCCTGATCTGGAGACCTGTAGTAGACCCCCACCACCGTGTCTCCCATACCAGCCCACCCCTTAATTCTTACCCACAAGCTCTCCACTTGTCCTTCACCCTCCCCCAGTATATCATTCTCAAAGTGCAAAAGTAAAAAAAACCATGCCTTCTATTGGTAAAATAATATTGCCCAAACAGAATTTATTGCATAGTAAGAGCGAATGCATTTTACCAATTACTCTGTTTATATGTAAATATGCATCAATAAAATCTCTATAAGGAGAATCAGCAACTCAGCCATCAGCTTTATTTTAAAATTAGGCTACAGCTTCTAGTGTTGATGTTATCAAGAACACTATTATAAATAAAAGCACATTCCTCACATTCAAGGTGAGTCTGAATTCTCTAAAACTCTAAAATGTAACTATTTTAGAGTATCTTATATAGAAAGCATTTCTCTTCACTGTCAGTACTCATACAGTCCATTGAATGAATACTCAGGGACTTCACTGGTCTTCTATTTGGTATCTGAAAATAAGTATTTCAAGTAACATATTTTATTGTTTAAAATTTAACCATCAAGTAATATAAATGATCATATGCAATACTGTCTGCTAGCATTAATCACTAAGAGTTAAAGTACTTAAAGACTAATGGGAAGTGAGTACATTTTTTTTTTTAAAGAAAAAGTACTCCATGTAACATTGCTCATTTTTCATCTAATTGACATATACACTTAAATTATATATATAACTACTGTGAAGATCATGCAGAAAATGACCTTTACCCACTAAGGAATATCAAAGATGCAGATGCAAAGTCTTATTATTGAAGACAGAGGGGAAGGATTTTGTTACACATCATAGTAAGTGTCTCTTAAATTATAAGTCTCAGGGTAATTGTAAAGGTGTCTACTTATCTGCCATGTATGAACTCTTCCCTACAGACATCAATCACATGAGCAATTAACACTGAACCACAGATTATTCTATATATACATATACATTTACACATATCTGTAAATTGTATAGGTTGCTTCTTTTTGTCTTTGTCAGAGATTAGATCAGTGTGAACAGAGTTTGTGTAACAAGGGATCTAATCTGCATGATAGAACGTGTGAAGTCTTCAGATGCATGAGAAAACTCTGAAGTTTGAGTGCCAAAGGCCATCAGATAGAAAAACTTAATGCATTCAGTAACCCTTCTGCCTGCATACTAAATCAATCTTCACAATCAAGGCACTGTATCTAGGCTATCTTGATACAAAAAGTCTGCAACGAAAGCATGCCTGCCTCCACCACTGGCTTTGTAGAGAATGGTGTAAATCTCTGTGTATGTTAACCAGATATTTATGAGGTGCCACAAAGTGCTTTCCAAAGTACACATAGAGCAATGTCATTGAATCTACCACAAGTGCTCTGTTCTGTTCATTGGTATTATAGAAGTGCTGCCCAACTGTGTAAGCCAGGGACAGCACAGCCAACCAGAGCCAAGTGGAGTTTCAGAGGAAATGTCAGATGGAGAGATTATAAGTATATGCAGTGGAATTTGGCCATGCCACTGAAGTTAACACTTTCAGCTCTTCTTAAACACATTATGCGATCTTGAAAAAATGCAAGCAGTTGGGATGTTTCATAACTCATCCCAAAATAATGTTCTTCTATAGCATGAAGCTCCCTGAAACCATAATGTAAAATATGTAGGTTATTATCTTGGAGGGTAACAGAGATACCTAGAAACTAGCATGATTTAAATGATATTCCTAATTTATACATGTGTGAAAAAGCAGAAAGTTAGGTCTTGGGTTTCCTCACTTTCTTCCTTGGGAGGGGCAACAACCTTATGAAATCCTGGCTCATTTGTTAGGCATTTCCAGAGCAGAGGAAAAGCTGTGCCAAATGTTGCAAATCACATGTGGTCTGAGCTCAGGGAACCCAAGACTATTTCATTTATGAGGAAATAAAGTTTACTCTAACAAATCGTGATCACACAGGGGAAGACCTGTTTCTCTATTCCCCGTATTCTGAACCTCCTTGATACTGACTTAAGTACTTTCAGGTTGTATTTTTTCAAGCCATGCTCTGCAACATATATTTTATCATCTCTAATTAGAACTACAGTGCCAATGCAAGTATACATTATACCATTATACATTGCCAAATGTCTTTAATAGAGACATTTTAAAAGGCTCCATAGTTTAGTTAGTATTAAGTATAAATCAGTCTGATAGCTATAGTATACTATTAAATGAAAAACAAAACAAAACAAAAAAAAGCATAAACACCTTCAGAGAATGTTCTGAATGAAGTAGTCAATTTGGTTGTACAGATTCACTGTAAGGGAAGAATTAGTCTGAGTAATCTTTTGTTGTTTCAGACAATGATTTTCATTTATTTATTTTATATTTTTAAAGTCTATGTATGTAAAAGATGTTAAATACTAGAGATATCTTAATTGTTTAGGGAATGAATCCTAAAGAAAATTGGTGTTATCTGGATATTTTAATCCCTAAATACCATTTTGACATCTCAGCAGTCTATGCAAAAGCTGTTTATTTGATGCTTTGTCCTGAAAAACTAATAATGGTTTTGATTTAGTTTAATATCTATGACCGAAACTGAAATTGAGAGAATGTCTTGGATAAAGTTAAATATGCATTTTAAAAAAATATTTATAAAAAGAAAAGCTTCTTTATATTCTATTAGGGCATTTTAAACAAATCAGAGCAATGAGAACAATGACCTGAATTTAGGCTTGGTTTCACTATCTGTAAATCCACTTCATAATCCCACAATTTGATCCAAATCAGACAATTATATTACTGATGAATTAGTCAGAATACATGCTCTGGAGATTTTTATGCTGGCATTATGCCAGCCACAGAAGGACAGCAGTTACATTGCTTGGCACAAACCCTGCTCATTCAAAATGAATGCATCACAATTTTTGATCATATTTAAAGCAACAGAGTAAATTATATCTACTTAACATATTGCATCAGCTAGCCAGAACATATCTAAACACAAATTCTAAGCTTTTGAAAACTGGATTTTCTGCCCTGATGACCAGTACACAAAAACAGCAACACAAAAGACATTGTTAGTGGTCCACTTACCATTATAAAGAGGAGACCCTAAGAGTCAGTCTGGTGCCCTCATCTAACTCTGAGGCCTCAAAAAATGTGCTTCTCACCTTTTCAGAAAGGTTTACTAATCCTCTTGCCATCTGCTCTTAGGGTGATGTATTTCTCATTTTTTTCTTTTGATGTTTTTCTACTTTGTATTAGAGCAGAGGAAACATAAAAGCACCAAAGTAGTGTGACATTTAAGGCAAATATTCTGGACACTGGTGTTTATGATTTCATTTGAGGGAACATTTGCATATTTAGGATGAAACAAAATATTTTTATTTTTTTTTTAGAAGAGTGACTGATAGCTTATACATATATATATTAAGTAGGTTTGTTAGTGCATTCTAATAAGATTTGAGGGATGTGTGTATAACAGATTCCAGGATATAATTTGATATGCATTAATAAAAAATAAATAAAAACAATAATAATAATAAAAAAGTGACTCCTCTCCTCTCCTCTCCTCTCCTCTCCTCTCCTCTCCTCTCCTCTCCTCTCCTCTCCTCTCCTCTCCTCTCCTCTCCTCTCCTCTCCTCTCCTCTCCTCTCCTCTCCTCTCCTCTCCTCTCCTCTCCTCTCCTCTCCTCTCCTCTCCTCTCCTCTCCTCTCCTCTCCTCTCCTCTCCTCTCCTCTCCTCTCCTCTCCTCTCCTCTCCTCTCCTCTCCTCTCCTCTCCTCTCCTCTCCTCTCCTCTCCTCTCCTCTCCTCTCCTCTCCTCTCCTCTCCTCTCCTCTCCTCTCCTCTCCTCTCCTCTCCTCTCCTCTCCTCTCCTCTCCTCTCCTCTCCTCTCCTCTCCTCTCCTCTCCTCTCCTCTCCTCTCCTCTCCTCTCTTCAAACAAGGGAATATTGTGGCAATATTGTGGCACAGCCATATATTGACTCCAGCTCTCCTGACACTTCTCAGCATTCAAAAAATAAGACTTACTTCAAATGCGAATTCAGACTTAGAAATCTGATGGTGTTTGTACATAAAATTCAATTTGGCCTAGAAGGCTATTTCAACAAAAAAATCTCATTGAATTTACATTTTCCTGTAGATCGTGAGTGTTCAGATTGCATGTTTAAGTTGAGACTATATTATGTTAAAAGAGATGGCCTGGTTTCTGAGGGATAGGTTTGGCACAAAACAGCAACAGGATCTACAGTGAGTCCCCTCAAAATGGTTTTCTCAGCCCCAGCTGAGAGTCTGGATCAATGTGTTTCAATTACAAACTACTGCTAAAAACTCTGCTGGCAGATAATTAATAGGGAAGAAAAAAATTAAAAAAATTAAAAAAAAAAGAAAGAATTGATATCAAGGAATAGGAAACTGTTTTAAAGAAACTTTTAATTTTCAAATGTGTGTTTTGTTTTTTTTTTCCTTTATTTATTTTTTCCTTTGTGAACTTCCCACTACAGTAGTACATAGATTAAGACAGCATTTGGTATTTTGAATATATTTATTCTTTGAGTCCTGTTTTGTTAAAAAAAAAAACACAAGTGCAACAACCAATAATTTTCATTTTTTAACTTTGTGTACTTTATTTTCACAAATTCATAGGAATTACTGTAAATTCTTTCCACTGCAACAATATGTCTGTACATCTCTAGCATAAGTAAGCAGAAGTCACAGTATCAGCATCTAATTTTTCATGACAGACAGTTCATTTCTATGCTTGCTTGATTGTATGGAAAGCATATTAATTAAGTATATAAATTTCATACAGATTTTATGAGATTAAAAATGACTTTTATTTGAAAGAGAACGTCATCTTAGTTTGTGGAATGACACAATTTCAGAAGGATGGCTTTGAGTGTGAATGCATATGTCAGTATATTGGGCTTACTCATTTCTGAATACCCTGCACTGAGTGTAAATCTATGAACATGACAAAATGACAAAACCCATGAGAATTCTTGAGGAGAGTTTGAAGGTCTCTCTCAGTCTTTTCTCAGAATTCCCCATTTTTAAAATTTCACCATTTCCTTTAAAGGTGATACCAAGCATTAAGGTTTGTGATGTCAATTCTATTGTACAGCACTTTTAATTTGTAAGAATGGATGGACTAACCTCTGCACACTATGGCAATGATGGTTTCATTTTTTCTCTGCCTATCAAAGTTTATTTGAATGTAGTGCCTAACTTTGACTGCAAAATTCTTACTTTGTCTATCTCTTTTTATGCTGAAATCAGCTTTTGATTTTACCTCATCCTCCTTTAAAAGGTTCTGTTCCAAGAAAATTCAACCTCAGAGGGTCCATGCTTCAGTTATTAGAGAATCACTTCCAGAGGAAATTATAATTAAAAATTATAATAATGTTGAAAAAAAATAGAAAATCTTATAATTGTGATTCCTTTCTTAAAACAAATCTGAGTACAATTTTGTTTTTGTTCATTTCAAACACAGCTGGTTAAGATCATGCAACTTTATAATAATTAGAACACAATTCCCCCAGACCTGCCACTATTGTAACAATTCATTAAACAGTCCAAGTGTGAAATATGAGGGATTTGGTTACTCATGGGATTAGTAAGAGCATACGGAGTTTTTCACCTCTAAGTCATTGATTTGAATCCAGCCTAGTCCTATATACAGCAGCTCTTGAGTTGTTATGCTCTAATGATTCTTCCGTAGCTCACGGGATATACCTATGTAGTTGTAGTCTCATTCTTAAGTGTCTAACACACAAAATTTCTGAACATTACTTTGACATTTATAGCTAATGGGATGAATAGTAAAAAAATAAAAATAAATAAATAAAATAAAATATAGACATTTCTTTTCTCTTCAGTGGTCCAGTTTTGAGATACAATAAGGAATTTGTAGAGATGATCTCTTAAACATTATTTCAACGGTAGATTACAAAAGCGGTTGTTTTCCAAATATTTTACCTTACTATCTTCAGTTACTTTCAGAACTAAATTTTATTATATCTAACCATTATTCCAGGTAGCTCTCTGCCTGAAAGCAGAGAGTGATTTCAGGGCAGAAGACCTGGTATAAAGAAAGGCTGATTTTCTGTTTATCAAGACTTTGTATATATGTACACATATTTTTGGTAAGGATATTTTCTTATATTGAAAGATGTAAGATAAGTAACGGTAGCGAGTTGCCTCATGTCCCAGTGGTCTGTGAGTGTCTGGTCTTTAATTCATGTAAATAGTGGTTGGTGAGGTAATAATATATAACTGAAAGAAATCTGGGGAAATACATAAATGATTAGCAGAAAGCAAGACAAATTCTAAATTTATTTTAGTCTATGCAAAATATTTACACTTCTATGTACAATCCTTCAAAATGTTTTTATGTCTAGTCTCCAGTTCATTTTTATTTTTTTTCTAAGTCATAAAGCAAATGCTTCAGTTAGGAGTTCTGCTGTCATTGGATTGGGATTGGGCCATCTTTGCTGCTTTGGTGTAACATAAGTTTCTGTATAGCAGGTGGTCTTTCCTGCTGTTTATAGTGCAGCAAAGAGAGGTCTGTCGGATGTAACAGCTCTTCTTTATCTGCATAGACTTTTGGTAAATCACAGCAGAACAGATGGAAAAATAGCCATATACCACCACAGTTCCACCTTGTAGCTTGTAAAATTCCACAAACATACCCAACTACCTAAAAGAGAAAAAAATGATGGGTATGTTTCTGAACTGCTGGAGGATAATCATTTTGTTTATACATAACCCTAAGTCTGGCAATTAGGAAAAGAGAACCAAACGGGCAACCAATTTAAATGATCACAGTTGTTCTGTACATATATTTGACAATTATATTTCAGATTTCTGTAGCAAAATATTGAAAAATCAGAAGTTATAACCTAATCTACTGTGGCAATTCAAAATGCATGTAAGACCCCTTCCCTTCCCTTCCCTTCCCTTCCCTTCCCTTCCCTTCCCTT